>NW_026779760.1:0-74376 GCF_030144855.1 Hypanus sabinus
CCCTTTCCACCACTCTCCCCCGTCTCCTCCATCACCCTCTGAGACAGACCCTCTCTTCCCCTCTCCCTTTCCACCACTCTGCCCCCCGTCTCCTCCATCACCCTCTGAGACAGATCCTCTCTTCCCCTCTCCCTTTCCACCACTCTCCCTCCCGTCTCCTCCATCACCCTCTGAGACAGACCCTCTCTTCCCCTCTCCCTTTCCAGCAGTCTCCCCTGTCTCCTCCATCACCCTCTGAGACAGACCCTCTCTTCCCCTCTCCCTTTCCACCACTCTCCCCCCATCTCCCTCTGAGACAGACCCTCTCTTCCCCTCTCCCTTTCCACCACTCTCCTCCATCTCCCTCTGAGACAGACCCTCTCTTCCCCTCTCCCTTTCCACCACTCTGCCCCCCGTCTCCTCCATCACCCTCTGAGACAGACCCTCTCTTCCCCTGTCCCTTTCCATCACTCTGCCCCCCGTCTCCTCTGTCACCCTCTGAGACAGACCCTCTCTTCCCCTCTCCCTTTCCACCACTCTGCCCCCCGTCTCCTCTGTCACCCTCTGAGACAGACCCTCTCTTCCCCTCTCCCTTTCCACCACTCTGCCCCCGTCTCCTCCGACACCCTCTGAGACAGACCCTCTCTTCCCCTCTCCCTTTCCACCACTCTGCCCCCCCGTCACCTCTGTCACCCTCTGAGACAGACCCTCTCTTCCCCTCTCCCTTTCCACCACTCTCCCCCCGTCCCCTACGTCACCCTCTGAGACAGACCCTCTCTTCCCCTCTCCCTTTCCACCACTCTGCCCCCGTCTCCACCGACACCCTCTGAGACAGATCCTCTCTTCCCCTCTCCCTTTCCACCACTCTGCCCCCCGTCTCCTCAGTCACCCTCTGAGACAGACCCTCTCTTCCCCTCTCCCTTTCCACCACTCTGCCCCCGTCTCCTCCGACACCCTCTGAGACAGATCCTCTCTTCCCCTCTCCCTTTCCACCACTCTCCCCCCCGTCCCCTCCGTCACCCTCTGAGACAGACCCTCTCTTCCCCTCTCCCTTTCCACCAGTCTCCCCCCCGTCCCCTCCGTCACCCTCTGAGACAGACCCTCTCTTCCCCTCTCCCTTTCCACCACTCTCCCACGTCTCCTCCATCACCCTCTGAGACAGACACTCTCTTCCCCTCTCCCTTTCCTCCAGTCTCCCCCCCCCCCCGTCTCCTCCGTCACCCTCTGAGACAGACCCTCTCTTCCCCTCTCCCTTTCCTCCAGTCTCCCCCCCGTCTCCTCCGTCACCCTCTGAGACAGACCCTCTCTTCCCCTCTCCCTTTCCACCACTCTCCTCCATCTCCCTCTGAGACAGACCCTCCCTTCCCCTCTCCCTTTCCTCCATTCTCCCCCCCGTCTCCTCCGTCACCCTCTGAGACAGACCCTCTCTTCCCCTCTCCCTTTCCACCACTCTCCCCCCATCTCCTCCATCACCCTCTGAGACATACCCTCTCTTCCCCTCTCCCTTTCCACCACTCTCCACCCGTCTCCTCCGTCACCCTCTGAGAAAGACCCTCTCATCCCCTCTCCCTTTCCACCACTCTCCCCCCCCGTCTCCTCCATCACCCTCTGAGACTGACCCTCTCTTCCCCTCTCCCTATCCACCACTCTCCCCCCGTCTCCTCCATCACCCTCTGACACAGTCCCTCTCTTCCCCTCTCCCTTTCCACCACTCTCCTCCCCCCCGTCTCCTCCATCACCCTCTGAGAGACCCTCTCTTCCCCTCGCCCTTTCCACCACTCTCTCCCCGTCTCCTCCATCACCCTCTGAGACAGACCCTCACTTCCCCTCTCCCTTTCCATCACTCTCCCCACCCCCCATCTCCTCCATCACCCTGACAGACCCTCTCTTCCCCTCTCCCTTTCCACCACTCTCCCCCCACCCCGTCTCCTCTGTCACCCTCTGAGACAGACCCTCTCTTCCCCTCTCCCTTTCCACCACTCTCCCCCGTCTCCTCCTTCACCCTCTGCGACAGACCCTCTCTTCCCCTCTCCCTTTCCACCACTCACCCCCCCGTCTCCTCCGTCACCCTGAGACAGACCCTCTCTTCCCCTCTCCCTTTCCACCACTCTCCCCCCGTCTCCTCCATCACCCTCTGAGACAGACCCTCTCATCCCCTCTCCCTTTCCACCAGTCTCCCTCCGTCTCCTCCATCACCCTCTGAGACAGACCCCCTCATCCCCTCTCCCTTTCCACCACTCTCCCCCCGTCTCCTCCGTCACCCGCTGAGACAGACCCTCTCTTCCCCTCTCCCTTTCCACCACTCTCCCCCCGTCTCCTCCGTCACCCTCTGAGACAGACCCTCTCTTCCCCTCTCCCTTTCCAGCACTCTCCCCCCACCCCGTCTCCTCTGTCACCCTCTGAGACAGACCCTCCCTTCCCCTCTCCCTTTCCACCACTCTCCCCCCGTCTCCTCCGTCACCCTCTGAGACAGACCCTCTCTTCCCCTCTCCCTTTCCACCACTCTCCCCCCCGTCTCCTCCGTCACCCTCTGAGACAGACCCTCTCTTCCCCTCTCCCTTTCCATCACTCTCCCCCCCCCCGTCTCCTCCATCACCCTCTGCGACAGACCCTCTCTTCCCCTCTCCCTTTCCACCACTCTCCCCCCCCGTCCCCTCCGTCACCCTCTGAGACAGACCCTCTCTTCCCTCTCCCTTTCCTCCACTCCCCCCGTCTCCTCCGTCACCCTCTGAGACAGACCCTCTCTTCCCCTCTCCCTTTCCACCACTCTCCCCCCGTCTCCTCCGTCACCCTCTGTGACAGACCCTCTCTTCCCCTCTCCCTTTCCACCACTCTCTCCCCGTCTCCTCCGTCACCCTCTGAGACAGAACCTCTCTTCCCCTCTCCCTTTCCACCACTCTCCCTCCCGTCTCCTCCATCACCCTCTGACAGACCCTCTCTTCCCCTCTCCCTTTCCACCACTCTCCCCCCGTCTCCTCCATCACCCTCTGAGACAGACCCTCTCTTCCCCTCTCCCTTTCCACCACTCTCCCCCCCGTCTCCTCCGTCACCCGCTGAGACAGACCCTCTCTTTCCCTCTCCCTTTCCACCACTCTCTCCCCGTCTCCTCCATCACCCTCTGAGACAGATCCTCTCTTCCCCTCTCCCTTTCCACCACTCTCCCCCCCGTCTCCTCCATCACCCTCTGAGACAGACCCTCTCTTCCCCTCTCCCTTTCCAGCAGTCTCCCCTGTCTCCTCCGTCACCCTCTGAGACAGACCCTCTCTTCCCCTCTCCCTTTCCACCACTCTCCCCCCCGTCTCCTCCATCACCCTCTGAGACAGACCCTCTCTTCCCCTCTCCCTTTCCACCACTCTCCTCCATCTCCCTCTGAGACAGACCCTCTCTTCCCCTCTCCCTTTCCACCACTCTGCCCCCGGTCTCCTCTGTCACCCTCTGAGACAGACCCTCTCTTCCCCTCTCCCTTTCCACCACTCTCCCCCCGTCTCCTCCGTCACCCTCTGTGACAGACCCTCTCTTCCCCTCTCCCTTTCCACCACTCTCTCCCCGTCTCCTCCGTCACCCTCTGAGACAGAACCTCTCTTCCCCTCTCCCTTTCCACCACTCTCCCTCCCGTCTCCTCCATCACCCTCTGACAGACCCTCTCTTCCCCTCTCCCTTTCCACCACTCTCCCCCCGTCTCCTCCATCACCCTCTGAGACAGACCCTCTCTTCCCCTCTCCCTTTCCACCACTCTCCCCCCCGTCTCCTCCGTCACCCGCTGAGACAGACCCTCTCTTTCCCTCTCCCTTTCCACCACTCTCTCCCCGTCTCCTCCATCACCCTCTGAGACAGATCCTCTCTTCCCCTCTCCCTTTCCACCACTCTCCCCCCCGTCTCCTCCATCACCCTCTGAGACAGACCCTCTCTTCCCCTCTCCCTTTCCAGCAGTCTCCCCTGTCTCCTCCGTCACCCTCTGAGACAGACCCTCTCTTCCCCTCTCCCTTTCCACCACTCTCCCCCCCGTCTCCTCCATCACCCTCTGAGACAGACCCTCTCTTCCCCTCTCCCTTTCCACCACTCTCCTCCATCTCCCTCTGAGACAGACCCTCTCTTCCCCTCTCCCTTTCCACCACTCTGCCCCCCGTCTCCTCTGTCACCCTCTGAGACAGACACTCTCTTCCCCTCTCCCTTTCCACCACACTGCCCCCCGTCTCCTCTGTCACCCTCTGAGACAGACCCTCTCTTCCCCTCTCCCTTTCCACCACTCTGCCCCCGTCTCCTCCGTCACCCTCTGAGACAGACCCTCTCTTCCCCTCTCCCTTTCCACCACTCTGCCCCCCGTCTCCTCTGTCACCCTCTGAGACAGACCCTCTCTTCCCCTCTCCCTTTCCACCACTCTGCCCCCCGTCTCCTCTGTCACCCTCTGAGACAGACCCTCCCTTCCCCTCTCCCTTTCCACCACTCTCCCCCCGTCTCCTCCGTCACCCTCTGACACAGTCCCTCTCTTCCCCTCTCCCTTTCCACCACTCTCCCCCCGTCTCCTCCATCACCCTCTGAGACAGACCCTCTCTTCCCCTCTCCCTTTCCACCACTCTCTCCCCGTCTCCTCCATCACCCTCTGAGACAGACCCTCTCTTCCCCTCTCCCTTTCCACCACTCTCCCCCCATGTCCTCCATCACCCTCTGAGACAGACCCTCTCTTCCCCTCTCCCTTTCCACCACTCTCTCCCCGTCTCCTCCATCACCCTCTGAGACAGACCCTCTCTTCCCCTCTCCCTTTCCACTACTCTCCCCCCGTCTCCTCTGTCACCCTCTGAGACAGACCCTCTCTTCCCCTCTCCCTTTCCACCACTCTCCCCCCATCTCCTCCATCACCCTCTGAGACAGACCCTCTCTTCCCCTCTCCCTTTCCACCACTCTCCTCCCCCCCCGTCTCCTCCATCACCCTCTGAGACAGACCCTCTCTTCCCCTCTCCCTTTCCACCACTCCATCCCCGTCTCCTCCCTCTGAGACAGACCCTCTCTTCCCCTCTCCCTTTCCACCACTCTCCCTCCGTCTCCTCCATCACCCTCTGAGACAGACCCTCTCTTCCCCTCTCCCTTTCCACCACTCACCACCGTCTCCTCCATCACCCTCTGAGACAGACCCCCTCTCCTTTTCCACCACTCCCCCCCGTCTTCTCCGTCACCCTCTGAGACAGACCCTCTCTACCCCTCTCCCTTTCCACCACTCTCCCCCCCCACCGTCTCCACCATCACCCTCTGAGACAGACCCTCTCTTCCCCTCTCCCTTTCCACCACTCTCCCCCCCGTCTCCTCCGTCACCCTCTGAGACAGACCCTCTCTTCCCCTCTCCCTTTCCACCACTCTCCCCCCCGTCTCCTCCATCAGCCTCTGAGACAGACCCTCTCTTCCCCTCTCCGTTTCCACCACTCTCCCCCCGTCTCCTCCGTCACCCGCTGAGACAGACCCTCTCCTCCCCTCTCCCTTTCCGCCACTCTCCCCCCCGTCTCCTCCGTCACCCTCTGAGACAGACCCTCTCTTCCCCTCTCCCTTTCCACCACTCTCCCTCCGTCTCCTCCATCACCCTCTGAGACAGACCCTCTCTTCCCCTCTCCCTTTCCACCACTCTCCCCCCGTCTCCTCCATCACCCTCTGAGACAGACCCTCTCTTCCCCTCTCCCTTTCCACCACTCTGCCCCCCGTCTCCTCCATCACCCTCTGAGACAGACCCACTCTTCCCCTCTCCTTCCACCACTCTCCCCCCGTCTCCACCATCACCCTCTGAGACAGACCCTCTCTTCCCTCTCCCTTTCCACCACTCTCCCCCCGTCTCCTCCGTCACCCTCTGAGACAAACCCTCTCTTCCCCTCTCCCTTTCCACCACTCTCCCCCCGTCTCCTCCATCACCCTCTGAGACAGATCCTCTGTTCCCCTCTCCCTTTCCATCACTCTCCCCCCCAACTCCTCCATCACCTTCTGAGACAGACCCTCTCTTCCCCTCTCCCTTTCCACCACTCACCCCCGTCTCCTCCATCACCCTCTGAGACAGACCCTCTCTTCCCCTCTCCCTTTCCACCACTCACCCCCGTCTCCTCCATCACCCTCTGAGACAGACCCTCTCTTCCCCTCTCCCTTTCCACCACTCTCCCCCCGTCTCCTCCATCACCCTCTGAGACAGACCATCTCTTCCCCTCTCCCTTTCCATCACTCTCCCCCACCCCCCGTCTCCTCCATCACCCTCTGAGACAGACCCTCTCTTCCCCTCTCCCTTTCCAACACTCTCCCCCCGTCTCCTTCATCACCCTCTGAGACAGACCCTCTCATCCCCTCTCCCTTTCCACCAGTCTCCCTCCGTCTCCTCCATCACCCTCTGAGACAGACCCTCTCATCCCCTCTCCCTTTCCACCACTCTCCCCCCGTCTCCTCAGTCACCCGCTGAGACAGACCCTCTCTTCCCCTCTCCCTTTCCACCACTCTCCCCCCGTCTCCTCCATCACCCTCTGAGACAGTCCCTCTCTTCCCCTCTCCCTTTCCACCACTCTCCCCCCGTCTCCTCCATCACCCTCTGAGACAGACCCTCTCATCCCCTCTCCCTTTCCACCACTCTCCCCCCGTCTCCTCAGTCACCCGCTGAGACAGACCCTCTCTTCCCCTCTCCCTTTCCACCACTCTCCCCCCACCCCGTCTCCTCTGTCACCCTCTGAGACAGACCCTCCCTTCCCCACTCCCTTTCCACCACTCTCCCCCCGTCTCCTCCGTCACCCTCTGAGACAGACCCTCTCTTCCCCTCTCCCTTTCCACCACACTCCCCCCCGTCTCCTCCGTCACCCTCTGAGACAGACCCTCTCTTCCCCTCTCCCTTTCCATCACTCTCCCCCCCCCCGTCTCCTCCATCACCCTCTGCGACAGACCCTCTCTTCCCCTCTCCCTTTCCACCACTCTCCCCCCCCGTCCCCTCCGTCACCCTCTGAGACAGACCCTCTCTTCCCTCTCCCTTTCCACCACTCCCCCCGTCTCCTCCGTCACCCTCTGAGACAGACCCTCTCTTCCCCTCTCCCTTTCCACCACTCTCCCCCCGTCTCCTCCGTCACCCTCTGTGACAGACCCTCTCTTCCCCTCTCCCTTTCCACCACTCTCTCCCCGTCTCCTCCGTCACCCTCTGAGACAGAACCTCTCTTCCCCTCTCCCTTTCCACCACTCTCCCTCCCGTCTCCTCCATCACCCTCTGAGACAGATCCTCTCTTCCCCTCTCCCTTTCCACCACTCTCCCCCCCGTCTCCTCCATCACCCTCTGAGACAGACCCTCTCTTCCCCTCTCCCTTTCCAGCAGTCTCCCCTGTCTCCTCCGTCACCCTCTGAGACAGACCCTCTCTTCCCCTCTCCCTTTCCACCACTCTCCCCCCCGTCTCCTCCATCACCCTCTGAGACAGACCCTCTCTTCCCCTCTCCCTTTCCACCACTCTCCTCCATCTCCCTCTGAGACAGACCCTCTCTTCCCCTCTCCCTTTCCACCACTCTGCCCCCCGTCTCCTCTGTCACCCTCTGAGACAGACACTCTCTTCCCCTCTCCCTTTCCACCACACTGCCCCCCGTCTCCTCTGTCACCCTCTGAGACAGACCCTCTCTTCCCCTCTCCCTTTCCACCACTCTGCCCCCGTCTCCTCCGTCACCCTCTGAGACAGACCCTCTCTTCCCCTCTCCCTTTCCACCACTCTGCCCCCTGTCTCCTCTGTCACCCTCTGAGACAGACCCTCTCTTCCCCTCTCCCTTTCCACCACTCTGCCCCCCGTCTCCTCTGTCACCCTCTGAGACAGACCCTCCCTTCCCCTCTCCCTTTCCACCACTCTCCCCCCGTCTCCTCCGTCACCCTCTGACACAGTCCCTCTCTTCCCCTCTCCCTTTCCACCACTCTCCCCCCGTCTCCTCCATCACCCTCTGAGACAGACCCTCTCTTCCCCTCTCCCTTTCCACCACTCTCTCCCCGTCTCCTCCATCACCCTCTGAGACAGACCCTCTCTTCCCCTCTCCCTTTCCACCACTCTCCCCCCATGTCCTCCATCACCCTCTGAGACAGACCCTCTCTTCCCCTCTCCCTTTCCACCACTCTCTCCCCGTCTCCTCCATCACCCTCTGAGACAGACCCTCTCTTCCCCTCTCCCTTTCCACTACTCTCCCCCCGTCTCCTCTGTCACCCTCTGAGACAGACCCTCTCTTCCCCTCTCCCTTTCCACCACTCTCCCCCCATCTCCTCCATCACCCTCTGAGACAGACCCTCTCTTCCCCTCTCCCTTTCCACCACTCTCCTCCCCCCCCGTCTCCTCCATCACCCTCTGAGACAGACCCTCTCTTCCCCTCTCCCTTTCCACCACTCCATCCCCGTCTCCTCCCTCTGAGACAGACCCTCTCTTCCCCTCTCCCTTTCCACCACTCTCCCTCCGTCTCCTCCATCACCCTCTGAGACAGACCCTCTCTTCCCCTCTCCCTTTCCACCACTCACCACCGTCTCCTCCATCACCCTCTGAGACAGACCCCCTCTCCTTTTCCACCACTCCCCCCCGTCTTCTCCGTCACCCTCTGAGACAGACCCTCTCTACCCCTCTCCCTTTCCACCACTCTCCCCCCCCACCGTCTCCACCATCACCCTCTGAGACAGACCCTCTCTTCCCCTCTCCCTTTCCACCACTCTCCCCCCCGTCTCCTCCGTCACCCTCTGAGACAGACCCTCTCTTCCCCTCTCCCTTTCCACCACTCTCCCCCCCGTCTCCTCCATCAGCCTCTGAGACAGACCCTCTCTTCCCCTCTCCGTTTCCACCACTCTCCCCCCGTCTCCTCCGTCACCCGCTGAGACAGACCCTCTCCTCCCCTCTCCCTTTCCGCCACTCTCCCCCCCCGTCTCCTCCGTCACCCTCTGAGACAGACCCTCTCTTCCCCTCTCCCTTTCCACCACTCTCCCTCCGTCTCCTCCATCACCCTCTGAGACAGACCCTCTCTTCCCCTCTCCCTTTCCACCACTCTCCCCCCGTCTCCTCCATCACCCTCTGAGACAGACCCTCTCTTCCCCTCTCCCTTTCCACCACTCTGCCCCCCGTCTCCTCCATCACCCTCTGAGACAGACCCACTCTTCCCCTCTCCTTCCACCACTCTCCCCCCGTCTCCACCATCACCCTCTGAGACAGACCCTCTCTTCCCTCTCCCTTTCCACCACTCTCCCCCCGTCTCCTCCGTCACCCTCTGAGACAAACCCTCTCTTCCCCTCTCCCTTTCCACCACTCTCCCCCCGTCTCCTCCATCACCCTCTGAGACAGATCCTCTGTTCCCCTCTCCCTTTCCATCACTCTCCCCCCCAACTCCTCCATCACCTTCTGAGACAGACCCTCTCTTCCCCTCTCCCTTTCCACCACTCACCCCCGTCTCCTCCATCACCCTCTGAGACAGACCCTCTCTTCCCCTCTCCCTTTCCACCACTCACCCCCGTCTCCTCCATCACCCTCTGAGACAGACCCTCTCTTCCCCTCTCCCTTTCCACCACTCTCCCCCCGTCTCCTCCATCACCCTCTGAGACAGACCCTCTCTTCCCCTCTCCCTTTCCATCACTCTCCCCCACCCCCCGTCTCCTCCATCACCCTCTGAGACAGACCCTCTCTTCCCCTCTCCCTTTCCAACACTCTCCCCCCGTCTCCTTCATCACCCTCTGAGACAGACCCTCTCATCCCCTCTCCCTTTCCACCAGTCTCCCTCCGTCTCCTCCATCACCCTCTGAGACAGACCCTCTCATCCCCTCTCCCTTTCCACCACTCTCCCCCCGTCTCCTCAGTCACCCGCTGAGACAGACCCTCTCTTCCCCTCTCCCTTTCCACCACTCTCCCCCCGTCTCCTCCATCACCCTCTGAGACAGTCCCTCTCTTCCCCTCTCCCTTTCCACCACTCTCCCCCCGTCTCCTCCATCACCCTCTGAGACAGACCCTCTCATCCCCTCTCCCTTTCCACCACTCTCCCCCCGTCTCCTCAGTCACCCGCTGAGACAGACCCTCTCTTCCCCTCTCCCTTTCCACCACTCTCCCCCCACCCCGTCTCCTCTGTCACCCTCTGAGACAGACCCTCCCTTCCCCACTCCCTTTCCACCACTCTCCCCCCGTCTCCTCCGTCACCCTCTGAGACAGACCCTCTCTTCCCCTCTCCCTTTCCACCACACTCCCCCCCGTCTCCTCCGTCACCCTCTGAGACAGACCCTCTCTTCCCCTCTCCCTTTCCATCACTCTCCCCCCCCCCCGTCTCCTCCATCACCCTCTGCGACAGACCCTCTCTTCCCCTCTCCCTTTCCACCACTCTCCCCCCCCGTCCCCTCCGTCACCCTCTGAGACAGACCCTCTCTTCCCTCTCCCTTTCCACCACTCCCCCCGTCTCCTCCGTCACCCTCTGAGACAGACCCTCTCTTCCCCTCTCCCTTTCCACCACTCTCCCCCCGTCTCCTCCGTCACCCTCTGTGACAGACCCTCTCTTCCCCTCTCCCTTTCCACCACTCTCTCCCCGTCTCCTCCGTCACCCTCTGAGACAGAACCTCTCTTCCCCTCTCCCTTTCCACCACTCTCCCTCCCGTCTCCTCCATCACCCTCTGAGACAGATCCTCTCTTCCCCTCTCCCTTTCCACCACTCTCCCCCCCGTCTCCTCCATCACCCTCTGAGACAGACCCTCTCTTCCCCTCTCCCTTTCCAGCAGTCTCCCCTGTCTCCTCCGTCACCCTCTGAGACAGACCCTCTCTTCCCCTCTCCCTTTCCACCACTCTCCCCCCCGTCTCCTCCATCACCCTCTGAGACAGACCCTCTCTTCCCCTCTCCCTTTCCACCACTCTCCTCTATCTCCCTCTGAGACAGACCCTCTCTTCCCCTCTCCCTTTCCACCACTCTGCCCCCCGTCTCCTCTGTCACCCTCTGAGACAGACACTCTCTTCCCCTCTCCCTTTCCACCACACTGCCCCCCGTCTCCTCTGTCACCCTCTGAGACAGACCCTCTCTTCCCCTCTCCCTTTCCACCACTCTGCCCCCGTCTCCTCCGTCACCCTCTGAGACAGACCCTCTCTTCCCCTCTCCCTTTCCACCACTCTGCCCCCCGTCTCCTCTGTCACCCTCTGAGACAGACCCTCTCTTCCCCTCTCCCTTTCCACCACTCTGCCCCCCGTCTCCTCTGTCACCCTCTGAGACAGACCCTCCCTTCCCCTCTCCCTTTCCACCACTCTCCCCCCGTCTCCTCCGTCACCCTCTGACACAGTCCCTCTCTTCCCCTCTCCCTTTCCACCACTCTCCCCCCGTCTCCTCCATCACCCTCTGAGACAGACCCTCTCTTCCCCTCTCCCTTTCCACCACTCTCTCCCCGTCTCCTCCATCACCCTCTGAGACAGACCCTCTCTTCCCCTCTCCCTTTCCACCACTCTCCCCCCATCTCCTCCATCACCCTCTGAGACAGACCCTCTCTTCCCCTCTCCCTTTCCACCACTCTCTCCCCGTCTCCTCCATCACCCTCTGAGACAGACCCTCTCTTCCCCTCTCCCTTTCCACTACTCTCCCCCGTCTCCTCCTTCACCCTCTGAGACAGACCCTCTCTTCCCCTCTCCCTTTCCACCACTCTCCCCCCATCTCCTCCATCACCCTCTGAGACAGACCCTCTCTTCCCCTCTCCCTTTCCACCACTCTCCTCCCCCCCCGTCTCCTCCATCACCCTCTGAGACAGACCCTCTCTTCCCCTCTCCCTTTCCACCACTCCATCCCCGTCTACTCCATCACCCTCTGAGACAGACCCTCTCTTCCCCTCTCCCTTTCCACCACTCTCCCTCCGTCTCCTCCATCACCCTCTGAGACAGACCCTCTCTTCCCCTCTCCCTTTCCACCACTCACCACCGTCTCCTCCATCACCCTCTGAGACAGACCCCCTCTCCTTTTCCACCACTCCCCCCCGTCTTCTCCGTCACCCTCTGAGACAGACCCTCTCTACCCCTCTCCCTTTCCACCACTCTCCCCCCCCACCGTCTCCACCATCACCCTCTGAGACAGACCCTCTCTTCCCCTCTCCCTTTCCACCACTCTCCCCCCCGTCTCCTCCGTCACCCTCTGAGACAGACCCTCTCTTCCCCTCTCCCTTTCCACCACTCTCCCCCCCGTCTCCTCCATCAGCCTCTGAGACAGACCCTCTCTTCCCCTCTCCCTTTCCACCACTCTCCCCCCGTCTCCACCATCACCCTCTGAGACAGACCCTCTCTTCCCCTCTCCGTTTCCACCACTCTCCCCCCGTCTCCTCCGTCACCCGCTGAGACAGACCCTCTCCTCCCCTCTCCCTTTCCGCCACTCTCCCCCCCGTCTCCTCCGTCACCCTCTGAGACAGACGCTCTCTTCCCCTCTCCCTTTCCACCACTCTCCCTCCGTCTCCTCCATCACCCTCTGAGACAGACCCTCTCTTCCCCTCTCCCTTTCCACCACTCTCCCCCCGTCTCCTCCATCACCCTCTGAGACAGACCCTCTCTTCCCCTCTCCCTTTCCACCACTCTGCCCCCCGTCTCCTCCATCACCCTCTGAGACAGACCCACTCTTCCCCTCTCCTTCCACCACTCTCCCCCCGTCTCCACCATCACCCTCTGAGACAGACCCTCTCTTCCCTCTCCCTTTCCACCACTCTCCCCCCGTCTCCTCCGTCACCCTCTGAGACAAACCCTCTCTTCCCCTCTCCCTTTCCACCACTCTCCCCCCGTCTCCTCCATCACCCTCTGAGACAGATCCTCTGTTCCCCTCTCCCTTTCCATCACTCTCCCCCCCAACTCCTCCATCACCTTCTGAGACAGACCCTCTCTTCCCCTCTCCCTTTCCACCACTCACCCCCGTCTCCTCCATCACCCTCTGAGACAGACCCCCTCTTCCCCTCTCCCTTTCCACCACTCACCCCCATCTCCTCCATCACCCTCTGAGACAGACCCTCTCTTCCCCTCTCCCTTTCCACCACTCTCCCCCCGTCTCCTCCATCACCCTCTGAGACAGACCCTCTCTTCCCCTCTCCCTTTCCATCACTCTCCCCCACCCCCCGTCTCCTCCATCACCCTCTGAGACAGACCCTCTCTTCCCCTCTCCCTTTCCACCACTCTCCCCCGTCTCCTCCGTCACCCTCTGAGACAGACCCTCTCTTCCCCTCTCCCTTTCCACCACTCTCCCCCCGTCTCCTCCGTCACCCGCTGAGACAGACCATCTCTTCCCCTCTCCCTTTCCACTACTCTCTCCCTGTCTCCTCTGTCACCCTCTGACAGACCCTCTCTTCCCCTCTCCCTTTCCAACACTCTCCCCCCGTCTCCTCCATCACCCTCTGAGACAGACCCTCTCATCCCCTCTCCCTTTCCACCAGTCTCCCTCCGTCTCCTCCATCACCCTCTGAGACAGACCCTCTCATCCCCTCTCCCTTTCCACCACTCTCCCCCCGTCTCCTCAGTCACCCGCTGAGACAGACCCTCTCTTCCCCTCTCCCTTTCCACCACTCTCCCCCCGTCTCCTCCATCACCCTCTGAGACAGTCCCTCTCTTCCCCTCTCCCTTTCCACCACTCTCCCCCCGTCTCCTCCATCACCCTCTGAGACAGACCCTCTCATCCCCTCTCCCTTTCCACCACTCTCCCCCCGTCTCCTCAGTCACCCGCTGAGACAGACCCTCTCTTCCCCTCTCCCTTTCCACCACTCTCCCCCCACCCCGTCTCCTCTGTCACCCTCTGAGACAGACCCTCCCTTCCCCACTCCCTTTCCACCACTCTCCCCCCGTCTCCTCCGTCACCCTCTGAGACAGACCCTCTCTTCCCCTCTCCCTTTCCACCACACTCCCCCCCGTCTCCTCCGTCACCCTCTGAGACAGACCCTCTCTTCCCCTCTCCCTTTCCATCACTCTCCCCCCCCCCGTCTCCTCCATCACCCTCTGCGACAGACCCTCTCTTCCCCTCTCCCTTTCCACCACTCTCCCCCCCCGTCCCCTCCGTCACCCTCTGAGACAGACCCTCTCTTCCCTCTCCCTTTCCACCACTCCCCCCGTCTCCTCCGTCACCCTCTGAGACAGACCCTCTCTTCCCCTCTCCCTTTCCACCACTCTCCCCCCGTCTCCTCCGTCACCCTCTGTGACAGACCCTCTCTTCCCCTCTCCCTTTCCACCACTCTCTCCCCGTCTCCTCCGTCACCCTCTGAGACAGAACCTCTCTTCCCCTCTCCCTTTCCACCACTCTCCCTCCCGTCTCCTCCATCACCCTCTGACAGACCCTCTCTTCCCCTCTCCCTTTCCACCACTCTCCCCCCGTCTCCTCCATCACCCTCTGAGACAGACCCTCTCTTCCCCTCTCCCTTTCCACCACTCTCCCCCCCCGTCTCCTCCGTCACCCGCTGAGACAGACCCTCTCTTTCCCTCTCCCTTTCCACCACTCTCTCCCCGTCTCCTCCATCACCCTCTGAGACAGATCCTCTCTTCCCCTCTCCCTTTCCACCACTCTCCCCCCCGTCTCCTCCATCACCCTCTGAGACAGACCCTCTCTTCCCCTCTCCCTTTCCAGCAGTCTCCCCTGTCTCCTCCGTCACCCTCTGAGACAGACCCTCTCTTCCCCTCTCCCTTTCCACCACTCTCCCCCCCGTCTCCTCCATCACCCTCTGAGACAGACCCTCTCTTCCCCTCTCCCTTTCCACCACTCTCCTCCATCTCCCTCTGAGACAGACCCTCTCTTCCCCTCTCCCTTTCCACCACTCTGCCCCCCGTCTCCTCTGTCACCCTCTGAGACAGACACTCTCTTCCCCTCTCCCTTTCCACCACTCTGCCCCCCGTCTCCTCTGTCACCCTCTGAGACAGACCCTCTCTTCCCCTCTCCCTTTCCACCACTCTGCCCCCGTCTCCTCCGTCACCCTCTGAGACAGACCCTCTCTTCCCCTCTCCCTTTCCACCACTCTGCCCCCCGTCTCCTCTGTCACCCTCTGAGACAGACCCTCTCTTCCCCTCTCCCTTTCCACCACTCTGCCCCCCGTCTCCTCTGTCACCCTCTGAGACAGACCCTCCCTTCCCCTCTCCCTTTCCACCACTCTCCCCCCGTCTCCTCCATCACCCTCTGACACAGTCCCTCTCTTCCCCTCTCCCTTTCCACCACTCTCCCCCCGTCTCCTACATCACCCTCTGAGACAGACCCTCTCTTCCCCTCTCCCTTTCCACCACTCTCTCCCCGTCTCCTCCATCACCCTCTGAGACAGACCCTCTCTTCCCCTCTCCCTTTCCATCACTCTCCCCACCCCCCGTCTCCTCCTTCACCCTCTGAGACAGACCCTCTCTTCCCCTCTCCCTTTCCACCACTCTCCCCCCACCCCGTCTCCTCTGTCACCCTCTGAGACAGACCCTCTCTTCACCTCTCCCTTTCCACCACTGTCCCCCCACCCCGTCTCCTCTGTCACCCTCTGAGACAGACCCTCTCTTCCCCTCTCCCTTTCCACCACTCTCCCCCCACCCCGTCTCCTCTGTCACCCTCTGAGACAGACCCTATCTTCCCCTCTCCCTTTCCACCACTCTCCCCCCATCTCCTCCATCACCCTCTGAGACAGACCCTCTATTCCCCTCTCCCTTTCCACTACTCTCCCCCCGTCTCCTCTGTCACCCTCTGAGACAGACCCTCTCTTCCCCTCTCCCTTTCCACCACTCTCCCCCCATCTCCTCCATCACCCTCTGAGACAGACCCTCTCTTCCCCTCTCCCTTTCCACCACTCTCCTCCCCCCCGTCTCCTCCATCACCCTCTGAGACAGACCCTCTCTTCCCCTCTCCCTTTCCACCACTCCATCCCCGTCTCCTCCATCACCCTCTGAGACAGACCCTCTCTTCCCCTCTCCCTTTCCACCACTCTCCCCCCGTCTCCTCCGTCACCCTCTGAGACAGACCCTCTCTTCCCCTCTCCCTTTCCATCACTCTCCCCCACCCCCCGTCTCCTCCGTCACCCTCTGAGACAGACCCTCTCTTCCCCTCTCCCTTTCCACCACTCTCCACCCCGTCTCCTCCATCAGCCTCTGAGACAGACCCTCTCTTCCCCTCTCCCTTTCCACCACTCTCCCCCCGTCTCCACCATCACCCTCTGAGACAGACCCTCTCTTCCCCTCTCCGTTTCCACCACTCTCCCCCCGTCTCCTCCGTCACCCGCTGAGACAGACCCTCTCCTCCCCTCTCCCTTTCCGCCACTCTCCCCCCCGTCTCCTCCATCACCCTCTGAGACAGACCCTCTCTTCCCCTCTCCCTTTCCACCACTCTCCCTCCGGCTCCTCCATCACCCTCTGAGACAGACCCTCTCTTCCCCTCTCCCTTTCCACCACTCTCCCCCCGTCTCCTCCATCACCCTCTGAGACAGACCCTCTCTTCCCCTCTCCCTTTCCACCACTCTGCCCCCCGTCTCCTCCATCACCCTCTGAGACAGACCCACTCTTCCCCTCTCCTTCCACCACTCTCCCCCCGTCTCCACCATCACCCTCTGAGACAGACCCTCTCTTCCCTCTCCCTTTCCACCACTCTCCCCCCGTCTCCTCCGTCACCCTCTGAGACAAACCCTCTCTGCCCCTCTCCCTTTCCACCACTCTGACCCCCGTCTCCTCCGTCACCCTCTGAGACAGACCCACTCTTCCCCTCTCCTTCCACCACTCTCCCCCCGTCTCCACCATCACCCTCTGAGACAGACCCTCCCTTCCCTCTCCCTTTCCACCACTCTCCCCCCGTCTCCTCCGTCACCCTCTGAGACAAACCCTCTCTTCCCCTCTCCCTTTCCACCACTCTCCCCCCCCCCCCGGTCTCCTCCGTCACCCTCTGAGACAAACCCTCTCTTCCCCTCTCCCTTTCCACCACTCTCCCCCCGTCTCCTCCATCACCCTCTGAGACAGATCCTCTCTTCCCCTCTCCCTTTCCATCACTCTCCCCCCCGACTCCTCCATCACCCTCTGAGACAGACCCTCTCTTCCCCTCTCCCTTTCCACCACTCTCCCCCCGTCTCCTCCATCACCCTCTGAGACAGACCCTCTCTTCCCCTCTCCCTTTCCATCACTCTCCCCCTCCCCCCGTCTCCTCCATCACCCTCTGAGACAGACCCTCTCTTCCCCTCTCCCTTTCCACCACTCTCCCCCCGTCTCCTCCATCACCCTCTGAGACAGACCCTCTCTTCCCCTCTCCCTTTCCATCACTCTCCCCCACCCCCCGTCTCCTCCATCACCCTCTGAGACAGACCCTCTCTTCCCCTCTCCCTTTCCACCACTCTCCCCCGTCTCCTCCGTCACCCTCTGAGACAGACCCTCTCTTCCCCTCTCCCTTTCCACCACTCTCCCCCCGTCTCCTCCGTCACCCGCTGAGACAGACCCTCTCTTCCCCTCTCCCTTTCCACTACTCTCTCCCTGTCTCCTCTGTCACCCTCTGACAGACCCTCTCTTCCCCTCTCCCTTTCCAACACTCTCCCCCCGTCTCCTCCATCACCCTCTGAGACAGATCCTCTCTTCCCCTCTCCCTTTCCACCACTCTCCCCCCCCCGTCTCCTCCATCACCCTCTGAGACAGTCCCTCTCTTCCCCTCTCCCTTTCCACCACTCTCCTCCCCCCCGTCTCCTCCGTCACCCTCTGAGACAGACCCTCTCTTCCCCTCTCCCTTTCCACCACTCTCCCCCCGTCTCCTCCGTCACCCGCTGAGACAGACCCTCTCCTCCCCTCTCCCTTTCCACTACTCTCCCCCCGTCTCCTCCGTCACCCTCTGAGACAGACCCTCTCTTCCCCTCTCCCTTTCCACCACTCTCCCCCCGTCTCCTCCGTCACCCGCTGAGACAGACCCTCTCCTCCCCTCTCCCTTTCCGCCACTCTCCCCCCCGTCTCCTCCATCACCCTCTGAGACAGACCCTCTCTTCCCCTCTCCCTTTCCACCACTCTCCCTCCGTCTCCTCCATCACCCTCTGAGACAGACCCTCTCTTCCCCTCTCCCTTTCCATCACTCTCCCCCCCCCGTCTCCACCATCACCCTCTGCGACAGACCCTCTCTTCCCCTCTCCCTTTCCACCACTGCCCCCCGTCTCCTCCGTCACCCTCTGAGACAGACCATCTCTTCCCCTCTCCCTTTCCACCACTCTCCCCCCCCGTCTCCTCCATCACCCTCTGCGACAGACCCTCTCTTCCCCTCTACCTTTCCACCACTCTCTCCCCCCGTCTCCTCCATCACCCTCTGAGACAGACCCTCTCTTCCCCTCTCCCTTTCCATCACTCTCCCCCCCGACTCCGCCATCACCCTCTGAGACAGACCCTCTCTTCCCCTCTCCCTTTCCACCACTCACCCCCGTCTCCTCCATCACCCTCTGAGACAGACCCTCTCTTCCCCTCTCCCTTTCCACCACTCACCCCCGTCTCCTCCATCACCCTCTGAGACAGACCCTCTCTTCCCCTCTCCCTTTCCACCACTCTCCCCCCGTCTCCTCCGTCACCCTCTGAGACAGACCCTCTCTTCCCCTCTCCCTTTCCACCACTCTCACCCCCCCGTCTCCTCCATCACCCTCTGAGACAGACCCTCTCTTCCCCTCTCCCTTTCCATCACTCTCCCCCACCCCCCGTCTCCTCCATCACCCTCTGAGACAGACCGTCTCTTCCCCTCTCCCTTTCCACCACACTCCCCCGTCTCCTCCGTCACCCTCTGAGACAGACCCTCTCTTCCCCTCTCCCTTTCCACCACTCTCCCCCCGTCTCCTCCGTCACCCGCTGAGACAGACCCTCTTCCCCTCTCCCTTTCCACTACTCTCTCCCTGTCTCCTCTGTCACCCTCTGACAGACCCTCTCTTCCCCTCTCCCTTTCCAACACTCTCCCCCAGTCTCCTCCATCACCCTCTGAGACAGACCCTCTCTTCCCCTCTCCCTTTCCACCACTCTCCCCCCGTCTCCTCCGTCACCCGCTGAGACAGACCCTCTCTTCCCCTCTCCCTTTCCACCACTCTGCCCCCCGTCTGCTCCATCACCCTCTGACAGATCCTCTCTTCCCCTCTCCCTTTCCGCCACTCTCCCCCGTCTCCTCCTTCACCCGCTGAGACAGACCCTCTCTTCCCCTCTCCCTTTCCATCACTCTCCCCCACCCCCCGTCTCCTCCATCACCCTCTGAGACAGACCCTCTCTTCCCCTCTCCCTTTCCACCACTCTCCCCCCCGTCTCTTCCATCACCCTCTGAGACAGACCCCCTCTTCCCCTCTCCCTTTCCACCACTCTCCCGCCGTCTCCTCCATAACCCTCTGAGACAGACCCCCTCTCCTTTTCCACCACTCCCCCCCGTCTTCTCCGTCACCCTCTGAGACAGACCCCCTCTCGCTTTCCACCACTCTCCCCCCCCCCCCGTCTCCACCATCACCCTCTGAGACAGACCCTCTCTTCCACTCTCCCTTTCCACCCCTCTCCCCCTGTCTCCTCCGTCACCCGCTGAGACAGACCCTCTCTTCCCCTCTCCCTTTCCACCACTCTGCCCCCCGTCTGCTCCATCACCCTCTGACAGATCCTCTCATCCCCTCTCCCTTTCCACCACTCTCCCCCCCGTCTCCTCCGTCACCCTCTGAGACAGACCCTCTCTTCCCCTCTCCCTTTCCACCACTCTCCCCCTTCTCCTCCTTCACCCTCTCAGACAGACCCTCTCTTCCCCTCTCCCTTTCCACCACTCTCCCCCCCGTCTCCTCCATCACCCGCTGAGACAGACCCTCTCTTCCCCTCTCCCTTTCCACCACTCTCCCCCCCGTCTCTTCCATCACCCTCTGAGACAGACCCTCTCTTCCCCTCTCCCTTTCCACCACTCTCCCGCCGTCTCCTCCATCACCCTCTGAGACAGACCCCCTCTCCTTTTCCACGACTCCCCCCCGTCTTCTCCGTCACCCTCTGAGACAGACCCCCTCTCCCTTTCCACCACTCTCCCCCCCCCCGTCTCCACCATCACCCTCTGAGACAGACTCTCTCTTCCCCTCTCCCTTTCCACCACTCTCCCCCCGTCTCCACCATCACCCTCTGAGACAGACCCTCTCTTCCCCTCTCCCTTTCCACCACTCTCCCCCCGTCTCCTCCATCACCCTCTGAGACAGATCCTCTCTTCCCCTCTCCCTTTCCACCACTCTGCCCCCCGTCTCATCCATCACCCTCTGAGACAGACCCACTCTTCCCCTCTCCTTCCACCACTCTCCCCCCGTCTCCACCATCACCCTCTGTGTCAGACCCTCTCTTCCCTCTCCCTTTCCACCACTCTCCCCCCGTCTCCTCCGTCACCCTCTGAGACAAACCCTCTCTTCCCCTCTCCCTTTCCACCACTCTGCCCCCCGTCTCCTCCGTCACCCTCTGAGACAGACCCACCTTTCCCCTCTCCTTCCACCACTCTCCCCCCGTCTCCACCATCACCCTCTGAGACAGACCCTCCCTTCCCTCTCCCTTTCCACCACTCTCCCCCCGTCTCCTCCGTCACCCTCTGAGACAAACCCTCTCTTCCCCTCTCCCTTTCCACCACTCTCCCCCCCCCCGTCTCCTCCGTCACCCTCTGAGACAAACCCTCTCTTCCCCTCTCCCTTTCCACCACTCTCCCCCCGTCTCCTCCATCACCCTCTGAGACAGATCCTCTCTTCCCCTCTCCCTTTCCATCACTCTCCCCCCCGACTCCTCCATCACCTTCTGAGACAGACCCTCTCTTCCCCTCTCCCTTTCCACCACTCACCCCCGTCTCCTCCATCACCCTCTGAGACAGACCCTCTCTTCCCCTCTCCCTTTCCACCACTCACCCCCGTCTCCTCCATCACCCTCTGAGACAGACCCTCTCTTCCCCTCTCCCTTTCCACCACTCTCCCCCCGTCTCCTCCATCACCCTCTGAGACAGACCCTCTCTTCCCCTCTCCCTTTCCATCACTCTCCCCCACCCCCCGTCTCCTCCATCACCCTCTGAGACAGACCCTCTCTTCCCCTCTCCCTTTCCACCACTCTCCCCCCGTCTCCTCCGTCACCCGCTGAGACAGACCCTCTCTTCCCCTCTCCCTTTCCACCACTCTCCCCCCGTCTCCTCCATCACCCTCTGAGACAGACCCTCTCTTCCCCTCTCCCTTTCCATCACTCTCCCCCACCCCCCGTCTCCTCCATCACCCTCTGAGACAGACCCTCTCTTCCCCTCTCCCTTTCCACCACTCTCCCCCCGTCTCCTCCGTCACCCGCTGAGACAGACCCTCTCTTCCCCTCTCCCTTTCCACTACTCTCCCCCCGTCTCCTCCGTCACCCTCTGAGACAGTCCCTCTCTTCCCCTCTCCCTTTCCACTACTCTCTCCCTGTCTCCTCTGTCACCCTCTGACAGACCCTCTCTTCCCCTCTCCCTTTCCAACACTCTCCCCCCGTCTCCTCCATCACCCTCTGAGACAGATCCTCTCTTCCCCTCTCCCTTTCCACCACTCTCCCCCCCCCGTCTCCTCCATCACCCTCTGAGACAGTCCCTCTCATCCCCTCTCCCTTTCCACCACTCTCCTCCCCCCCGTCTCCTCCGTCACCCTCTGAGACAGACCCTCTCTTCCCCTCTCCCTTTCCACTACTCTCCCCCCGACTCCTCCGTCACCCTCTGAGACAGACCCTCTCTTCCCCTCTCCCTTTCCACCACTCTCCCCCCGTCTCCTCCGTCACCCGCTGAGACAGACCCTCTCCTCCCCTCTCCCTTTCCGCCACTCTCCCCCCCGTCTCCTCCATCACCCTCTGAGACAGACCCTCTCTTCCCCTCTCCCTTTCCACCACTCTCCCTCCGTCTCCTCCATCACCCTCTGAGACAGACCCTCTCTTCCCCTCTCCCTTTCCATCACTCTCCCCCCCCGTCTCCACCATCACCCTCTGCGACAGACCCTCTCTTCCCCTCTCCCTTTCCACCACTCTGCCCCCCGTCTCCTCCGTCACCCTCTGAGACAGACCCTCTCTTCCCCTCTCCCTTTCCACCACTCTCCCCCCCCGTCTCCTCCATCACCCTCTGCGACAGACCCTCTCTTCCCCTCTACCTTTCCACCACTCTCTCCCCCCGTCTCCTCCATCACCCTCTGAGACAGACCCTCTCTTCCCCTCTCCCTTTCCATCACTCTCCCCCCCGACTCCGCCATCACCCTCTGAGACAGACCCTCTCTTCCCCTCTCCCTTTCCACCACTCACCCCCGTCTCCTCCATCACCCTCTGAGACAGACCCTCTCTTCCCCTCTCCCTTTCCACCACTC
Source organism: Hypanus sabinus (assembly GCF_030144855.1). Lineage (NCBI taxonomy): Eukaryota > Metazoa > Chordata > Chondrichthyes > Myliobatiformes > Dasyatidae > Hypanus > Hypanus sabinus. The sequence continues at coordinate 22,193 of NW_026779760.1, forward strand.
ACCCCCGTCTCCTCCATCACCCTCTGAGACAGACCCTCTCTTCCCCTCTCCCTTTCCACCACTCTCCCCCCGTCTCCTCCGTCACCCTCTGAGACAGACCCTCTCTTCCCCTCTCCCTTTCCATCACTCTCCCCCACCCCCCGTCTCCTCCATCACCCTCTGAGACAGACCGTCTCTTCCCCTCTCCCTTTCCACCACACTCCCCCGTCTCCTCCGTCACCCTCTGAGACAGACCCTCTCTTCCCCTCTCCCTTTCCACCACTCTCCCCCCGTCTCCTCCGTCACCCGCTGAGACAGACCCTCTCTTCCCCTCTCCCTTTCCACTACTCTCTCCCTGTCTCCTCTGTCACCCTCTGACAGACCCTCTCTTCCCCTCTCCCTTTCCAACACTCTCCCCCAGTCTCCTCCATCACCCTCTGAGACAGACCCTCTCTTCCCCTCTCCCTTTCCACCACTCTCCCCCCGTCTCCTCCGTCACCCGCTGAGACAGACCCTCTCTTCCCCTCTCCCTTTCCACCACTCTGCCCCCCGTCTGCTCCATCACCCTCTGACAGATCCTCTCTTCCCCTCTCCCTTTCCGCCACTCTCCCCCGTCTCCTCCATCACCCGCTGAGACAGACCCTCTCTTCCCCTCTCCCTTTCCATCACTCTCCCCCACCCCCCGTCTCCTCCATCACCCTCTGAGACAGACCCTCTCTTCCCCTCTCCCTTTCCACCACTCTCCCCCCCGTCTCTTCCATCACCCTCTGAGACAGACCCTCTCTTCCCCTCTCCCTTTCCACCACTCTCCCGCCGTCTCCTCCATCACCCTCTGAGACAGACCCCCTCTCCTTTTCCACCACTCCCCCCCGTCTTCTCCGTCACCCTCTGAGACAGACCCCCTCTCGCTTTCCACCACTCTCCCGCCCCCCGTCTCCACCATCACCCTCTGAGACAGACCCTCTCTTCCACTCTCCCTTTCCACTACTCTCCCCCCGTCTCCTCCGTCACCCGCTGAGACAGACCCTCTCTTCCCCTCTCCCTTTCCACCACTCTGCCCCCCGTCTGCTCCATCACCCTCTGACAGATCCTCTCATCCCCTCTCCCTTTCCACCACTCTCCCCCCCGTCTCCTCCGTCACCCTCTGAGACAGACCCTCTCTTCCCCTCTCCCTTTCCACCACTCTCCCCCCGTCTCCTCTGTCACCCTCTGAGACAGACCCTCTCTTCCCCTCTCCCTTTCCACCACTCTCCCCCCGTCTCCTCCTTCACCCTCTGACAGACCCTCTCTTCCCCTCTCCCTTTCCATCACTCTCCCCCCCCCGTCTCCTCCATCACCCTCTGCGACAGACCCTCTCTTCCCCTCTCCCTTTCCACCACTCTGCCCCCCCGTCTGCTCCATCACCCTCTGACAGATCCTCTCATCCCCTCTCCCTTTCCACCTCTCTCCCCCCCGTCTCCTCCGTCACCCTCTGAGACAGACCCTCTCTTCCCCTCTCCCTTTCCACCACTCTCCCCCCGTCTCCTCCTTCACCCTCTGAGACAGACCCTTTCTTCCCCTCTCCCTTTCCACCACTCTCCCCCCCGTCTCCTCCATCACCCTCTGAGACAGACCCTCTCTTCCCCTCTCCCTTTCCACCACTCTCCCCCGTCTCCTCCTTCACCCTCTGAGACAGACCCTCTCTTCCCCTCTCCCTTTCCGCCACTCTCCCCCGTCTCCTCCATCACCCTCTGAGACAGACCCTCTCTTCCCCTCTCCCTTTCCACCACTCTCCCCCCCCCGTCTCCTCCATCACCCGCTGAGACAGACCCTCTCTTCCCCTCTCCCTTTCCACCACTCTCCCCCCCCGTCTCTTCCATCACCCTCTGAGACAGACCCTCTCTTCCCCTCTCCCTTTCCACCACTCTCCCCCCCGTCTCCTCCGTCACCCTCTGAGACAGACCCTCTCTTCCCCTCTCCCTTTCCACCACTCTCCCCTGTCTCCTCCTTCACCCTCTGAGACAGACCCTCTCTTCCCCTCTCCCTTTCCGCCACTCTCCCCCGTCTCCTCCGTCACCCTCTGAGACAGACCCTCTCTTCCCCTCTCCTTCCACCACTCTCCCCCCGTCTCCTCCGTCACCCTCTGAGACAGACCCTCTCTTCCCCTCTCCATTTCCACCACTCTCCCCCCGTCTCTTCCATCACCCTCTGAGACAGACCCTCTCTTCCCCTCTCCCTTTCCACCACTCTCCCTCCCGTCTCCTCCATCACCCTCTGAGACAGACCCTCTCTTCCCCTCTCCCTTTCCACCACTCTCCCCCCATCTCCTCCATCACCCTCTGAGACAGACCCTCTCTTCCCCTCTCCCTTTCCACCACTCTCCGCCGTCTCCTCCTTCACCATCTGAGACAGACCATCTTTTCCCCTCTCCCTTTCCACCACTCTCCCCCGGCCTCCTCCGTCACCCTCTGAGACAGACCCTCTCTTCCCCTCTCCCTTTCCATCAATCTCCCCCCCCCCCGTCTCCTCCATCACCCTCTGACAGACCCTCTCTTCCCCTGTCCCTTTCCACCACTCTCCCCCCGTCTCCTCCATCACCCTCTGAGACAGACCCTCTCTTCCCCTCTCCCTTTCCACCACTCTCCCCCCGTCTCTTCCATCACCCTCTGAGACAGACCCTCTCTTCCCCTCTCCCTTTCCACCACTCTCCACCGTCTCCTCCTTCACCATCTGAGACAGACCCTCTTTTCCCCTCTCCCTTTCCACCACTCTCCCCCGGCCTCCTCCGTCACCCTCTGAGACAGACCCTCTCTTCCCCTCTCCCTTTCCATCACTCTCCCCCCCCCCGTCTCCTCCATCACCCTCTGACAGACCCTCTCTTCCCCTCTCCCTTTCCACCACTCTCCCCCCCGTCTCCTCCATCACCCTCTGAGACAGACCCTCTCTTCCCCTCTCCCTTTCCACCACTCTCCCCCCCGTCTCCTCCATCACCCTCTGAGACAGACCCTCTCTTCCCCTCTCCCTTTCCACCACTCTCCCCCCGTCTCCTCCGTCACCATCTGAGACAGACCCACTCTTCCCCTCTCCCTTTCCACCACTCTCCCCCCGTCTCCTCCGTCACCCTCTGAGACAGACCCTCTCTTCCCCTCTCCCTTTCCACCACTCTCCCCCCGTCTCCTCTGTCACCCTCTGAGACAGACCCTCTCTTCCCCTCTCCCTTTCCACCACTCTCCCCCCGTCTCCTCCTTCACCCTCTGACAGACCCTCTCTTCCCCTCTCCCTTTCCACCACTCTCCACCGTCTCCTCCTTCACCATCTGAGACAGACCCTCTTTTCCCCTCTCCCTTTCCACCACTCTCCCCCGGCCTCCTCCGTCACCCTCTGAGACAGACCCTCTCTTCCCCTCTCCCTTTCCATCACTCTCCCCCCCCCCCGTCTCCTCCATCACCCTCTGACAGACCCTCTCTTCCCCTCTCCCTTTCCACCACTCTCCCCCCCGTCTCCTCCATCACCCTCTGAGACAGACCCTCTCTTCCCCTCTCCCTTTCCACCACTCTCCCCCCGTCTCCTCCGTCACCATCTGAGACAGACCCACTCTTCCCCTCTCCCTTTCCACCACTCTCCCCCCGTCTCCTCCGTCACCCTCTGAGACAGACCCTCTCTTCCCCTCTCCCTTTCCACCACTCTCCCCCCGTCTCCTCTGTCACCCTCTGAGACAGACCCTCTCTTCCCCTCTCCCTTTCCACCACTCTCCCCCCGTCTCCTCCTTCACCCTCTGACAGACCCTCTCTTCCCCTCTCCCTTTCCATCACTCTCCCCCCCCCGTCTCCTCCATCACCCTCTGCGACAGACCCTCTCTTCCCCTCTCCCTTTCCACCACTCTGCCCCCCCGTCTGCTCCATCACCCTCTGACAGATCCTCTCATCCCCTCTCCCTTTCCACCTCTCTCCCCCCCGTCTCCTCCGTCACCCTCTGAGACAGACCCTCTCTTCCCCTCTCCCTTTCCACCACTCTCCGCCGTCTCCTCCTTCACCATCTGAGACAGACCATCTTTTCCCCTCTCCCTTTCCACCACTCTCCCCCGGCCTCCTCCGTCACCCTCTGAGACAGACCCTCTCTTCCCCTCTCCCTTTCCATCAATCTCCCCCCCCCCGTCTCCTCCATCACCCTCTGACAGACCCTCTCTTCCCCTCTCCCTTTCCACCACTCTCCCCCCGTCTCCTCCATCACCCTCTGAGACAGACCCTCTCTTCCCCTCTCCCTTTCCACCACTCTCCCCCCGTCTCCTCCGTCACCCGCTGAGACAGACCCTCTCTTCCCCTCTCCCTTTCCACCACTTTCCCCCCGTCTCCTCCTTCACCCTCTGAGAGAGACCCTCTCTTCCCCTCTCCCTTTCCACCACTCTCCCCCACGTCTCCTCCATCACCCTCTGAGACAGACCCTCTCTTCCCCTCTCCCTTTCCACCACTCTCCCTCCGTCTCCTCCATCACCCTCCGAGACAGACCCTCTCTTCCCCTCTCCCTTTCCACCACTCTCCCCCCATCTCCTCCATCACCCTCTGAGACAGACCCTCTCTTCCCCTCTCCTTCCACCACTCTACCCCCGTCTCCTCCGTCACCCTCTGAGACAGACCCTCTCTTCCCCTCTCCCTTTCCACCACTCTCCCCCCGTCTCTTCCATCACCCTCTGAGACAGACCCTCTCTTCCCCTCTCCCTTTCCACCACTCTCCACCGTCTCCTCCTTCACCATCTGAGACAGACCCTCTTTTCCCCTCTCCCTTTCCACCACTCTCCCCCGGCCTCCTCCGTCACCCTCTGAGACAGACCCTCTCTTCCCCTCTCCCTTTCCATCACTCTCCCCCCCCCCCGTCTCCTCCATCACCCTCTGACAGACCCTCTCTTCCCCTCTCCCTTTCCACCACTCTCCCCCCCGTCTCCTCCATCACCCTCTGAGACAGACCCTCTCTTCCCCTCTCCCTTTCCACCACTCTCCCCCCCGTCTCCTCCATCACCCTCTGAGACAGACCCTCTCTTCCCCTCTCCCTTTCCACCACTCTCCCCCCGTCTCCTCCGTCACCATCTGAGACAGACCCACTCTTCCCCTCTCCCTTTCCACCACTCTCCCTCCGTCTCCTCCATCACCCTCTGAGACAGACCCTCTCTTCCCCTCTCCCTTTCCACCACTCTCCCCCCGTCTCCTCCGTCACCCGCTGAGACAGACCCTCTCTTCCCCTCTCCCTTTCCACCACTTTCCCCCCGTCTCCTCCTTCACCCTCTGAGAGAGACCCTCTCTTCCCCTCTCCCTTTCCACCACTTTCCCCCCGTCTCCTCCTCCACCCTCTGAGACAGACCCTCTCTTCCCCTCTCCCTTTCCACCACTCACCCCCCCGTCTCCTCCATCACCCTCTGAGACAGACCCTCTCTTCCCCTCTCCCTTCCCACCACTCTCCCCCCGTCTCCTCCGTCACCCTCTGAACAGACCCTCTCTTCCCCTCTCCCTTTCCACCACTCTCCCCCCCGTCTCTTCCATCACCCTCTGAGACAGACCCTCTCTTCCTCTCTCCCTTTCCACCACTCTCCCCCCGTCTCCTCCGTCACCCGCTGAGACAGACCCTCTCTTCCCCTCTCCCTTTCCACCACACTGCCCCCCGTCTGCTCCATCACCCTCTGACAGGTCCTCTCTTCCCCTCTCCGTTTCCACCACTCTCCCCCCCGTCTCCTCCGTCACCCTCTGAGACAGACCCTCTTTTCCCCTCACCCTTTCCACCACTCTCCCCCCCCCCCCCCGTCTCCTCCATCACCCTCTGAGACGGACCCTCTCTTCCCCCTCCCTTTCCACCACTCTCCCTCCGTGTCCTCCATCACCCTCTGTGACAGACCCTCTCTTCCCCTCTCCCTTTCCACCACTCTCCCCCCGTCTCCTCCATCACCCTCTGAGACAGACCCTCTCTTCCCCTCTCCCTTTCCACCACTCTCCCCCCGTCTCCTCCGTCACCCGCTGAGACAGACCCTCTCTTCCCCTCTCCTTCCACCACTCTCCGCCGTCTCCTCCTTCACCATCTGAGACAGACCCTCTCTTCCCCTCTCCCTTTCCATCACTCTCCCCCACCCCCTGTCTCCTCCATCACCCTCTGAGACAGACCCTCTCTTCCCCTCTCCTTTCCACACTCTCCCCCCGTCTCCTCCATCACCCTCTGAGACAGACCCTCTCTTCCCCTCTCCCTTTCCACCACTCCTCCCCCCCGTCTCCTCCATCACCCTCGGAGACAGACCCTCTCTTCCCCTCTCCTTTCCACCACTCTCCCCCCAGTCTCCTCCATCACCCTCTGAGACAGACCCTCTCTTCCCCTCTCCCCTTTCCACCACTCTCCCCCCCGTCTCCTCCATCACCCTCTGAGACCGACCCTCTCTTCCCCTCTCCCTTTCCATCACTCTCCCCCCGTCTCCTCCGTCACCCTCTGAGACAGACCCTCTCTTCCCCTCTCCCTTTCCACCACTCTCCCCCCGTCTCCTCCGTCACCCGCTGAGACAGACCCTCTCTTCCCCTCTCCCTTTCCACTACTCTCTCCCCGTCTCCTCCGTCACCCTCTGAGGCAGACCCTCTCTTCCCCTCTCCCTTTCCACCACTCCCCCTCCGTCTCCTCCATCACCCTCTGAGACAGACCTCTCTTCCCCTCTCCCTTTCCACCACTCTCCCTCCGTCTCTCCATCACCCTCTGAGACAGACCCTCTCTTCCCCTCTCCTTTTCCACCACTCACCACCGTCTCCTCCATCACCCTCTGAGACAGACCCCCTCTCCCTTTCCACCACTCTCCCCCCCCCGTCTCCACCATCACCCTCTGAGACAGACCCTCTCTTCCCTCTCCCTTTCCACCACTCTCCCCCCGTCTCCTCGTCACCCGCTGAGACAGACCCCTCTCTTCCCCTCTCCCTTTCCACCACTCTGCCCCCGTCTCCTCCATCACCCTCTGAGACAGACCCTCTCTTCCCCTCTCCCTTTCCACCACTCTCCTCCCGTCTCCTCCATCACCCTCTGAGACAGACCCTCTCTTCCCCTCTCCCTTTCCACCACTCACCCCCCCGTCTCCTCCGTCACCCTCTGAGACAGACCCTCTCTTCCCCTCTCCCTTTCCACCACTCTCCCCCCGTCTCCTCCTCCACCCTCTGAGACAGACCCTCTCTTCCCCTCTCCCTTTCCACCACTCACCGCCCCGTCTCCTCCGTCACCCTCTGAGACAAACCCTCTCTTCCCCTCTCCCTTTCCATCACTCTCTCCCCCGTCTCCTCCGTCACCCTCTGAGACAGACCCTCTCTTCCCCTCTCCTTTCCACCACTCTCCCCCCGTCTCCTCCTTCACCCTCTGACAGACCCTCTCTTCCCTCTCCCTTTCCATCACTCTCCCCCCCCCGTCTCCTCCATCACCCTCTGCGACAGACCCTCTCTTCCCCTCTCCTTTCCACCACTCTGCCCCCCCGTCTGCTCCATCACCCTCTGACAGATCCTCTCATCCCCTCTCCCTTTCCACCTCTCTCCCCCCCGTCTCCTCCGTCACCCTCTGAGACAGACCCTCTCTTCCCCTCTCCCTTTCCACCACTCTCCCCCCGTCTCCTCCTTCACCCTCTGAGACAGACCCTTTCTTCCCCTCTCCCTTTCCACCACTCTCCCCCCCGTCTCCTCCATCACCCTCTGAGACAGACCCTCTCTTCCCCTCTCCCTGTCCACCACTCTCCCCCGTCTCCTCCTTCACCCTCTGAGACAGACCCTCTCTTCCCTCTCCCTTTCCGCCACTCTCCCCCGTCTCCTCCATCACCCTCTGAGACAGACCCTCTCTTCCCCTCTCCCTTTCCACCACTCTCCCCCCCCCGTCTCCTCCATCACCCGCTGAGACAGACCCTCTCTTCCCCTCTCCTTTCCACCACTCTCCCCCCCCGTCTCTTCCATCACCCTCTGAGACAGACCCTCTCTTCCCCTCTCCCTTTCCACCACTCTCCCCCCCGTCTCCTCCGTCACCCTCTGAGACAGACCCTCTCTTCCCCTCTCCCTTTCCACCACTCTCCCCCGTCTCCTTCCTTCACCCTCTGAGACAGACCCTCTCTTCCCTCTCCCTTTCCGCCACTCTCCCCCGTCTCCTCCGTCACCCTCTGAGACAGACCCTCTCTTCCCCTCTCCTTCCACCACTCTCCCCCGTCTCCTCCGTCACCCTCTGAGACAGACCCTCTCTTCCCCTCTCCATTTCCACCACTCTCCCCCGTCTCTTCCATCACCCTCTGAGACAGACCCTCTCTTCCCCTCTCCCTTTCCACCACTCTCCCTCCCGTCTCCTCCATCACCCTCTGAGACAGACCCTCTCTTCCCCTCTCCCTTTCCACCACTCTCCCCCCATCTCCTCCATCACCCTCTGAGACAGACCCTCTCTTCCCCTCTCCCTTTCCACCACTCTCCGCCGTCTCCTCCTTCACCATCTGAGACAGACCCTCTTTTCCCCTCTCCCTTTCCACCACTCTCCCCCGGCCTCCTCCGTCACCCTCTGAGACAGACCCTCTCTTCCCCTCTCCCTTTCCATCAATCTCCCCCCCCCGTCTCCTCCATCACCCTCTGACAGACCCTCTCTTCCCCTCTCCCTTTCCACCACTCTCCACCGTCTCCTCCTTCACCATCTGAGACAGACCCTCTTTTCCCCTCTCCCTTTCCACCACTCTCCCCCGGCCTCCTCCGTCACCCTCTGAGACAGACCCTCTCTTCCCCTCTCCCTTTCCATCACTCTCCCCCCCCCCGTCTCCTCCATCACCCTCTGACAGACCCTCTCTTCCCCTCTCCCTTTCCACCACTCTCCCCCCCGTCTCCTCCATCACCCTCTGAGACAGACCCTCTCTTCCCCTCTCCCTTTCCACCACTCTCCCCCCCGTCTCCTCCATCACCCTCTGAGACAGACCCTCTCTTCCCCTCTCCCTTTCCACCACTCTCCCCCCGTCTCCTCCGTCACCATCTGAGACAGACCCACTCTTCCCCTCTCCCTTTCCACCACTCTCCCTCCGTCTCCTCCATCACCCTCTGAGACAGACCCTCTCTTCCCCTCTCCCTTTCCACCACTCTCCCCCCGTCTCCTCCGTCACCCGCTGAGACAGACCCTCTCTTCCCCTCTCCCTTTCCACCACTTTCCCCCCGTCTCCTCCTTCACCCTCTGAGAGAGACCCTCTCTTCCCCTCTCCCTTTCCACCACTTTCCCCCCGTCTCCTCCTCCACCCTCTGAGACAGACCCTCTCTTCCCCTCTCCCTTTCCACCACTCTCCCCCCGTCTCCTCCGTCACCCTCTGAGACAGACCCTCTCTTCCCCTCTCCCTTTCCACCACTCACCCCCCCGTCTCCTCCATCACCCTCTGAGACAGACCCTCTCTTCCCCTCTCCCTTCCCACCACTCTCCCCCCGTCTCCTCCGTCACCCTCTGAACAGACCCTCTCTTCCCCTCTCCCTTCCCACCACTCTCCCCCCCGTCTCTTCCATCACCCTCTGAGACAGACCCTCTCTTCCTCTCTCCCTTTCCACCACTCTCCCCCCGTCTCCTCCGTCACTCGCTGAGACAGACCCTCTCTTCCCCTCTCCCTTTCCACCACACTGCCCCCCGTCTGCTCCATCACCCTCTGACAGGTCCTCTCTTCCCCTCTCCGTTTCCACCACTCTCCCCCCCGTCTCCTCCGTCACCCTCTGAGACAGACCCTCTTTTCCCCTCACCGATTCCACCACTCTCCCCCCCCCCCCGTCTCCTCCATCACCCTCTGAGACGGACCCTCTCTTCCACCTCCCTTTCCACCACTCTCCCTCCGTGTCCTCCATCACCCTCTGTGACAGACCCTCTCTTCCCCTCTCCCTTTCCACCACTCTCCCCCCGTCTCCTCCATCACCCTCTGAGACAGACCCTCTCTTCCCCTCTCCCTTTCCACCACTCTCCCCCCGTCTCCTCCGTCACCCGCTGAGACAGACCCTCTCTTCCCCTCTCCTTCCACCACTCTCCGCCGTCTCCTCCTTCACCATCTGAGACAGACCCTCTCTTCCCCTCTCCCTTTCCATCACTCTCCCCCACCCCCTGTCTCCTCCATCACCCTCTGAGACAGACCCTCTCTTCCCCTCTCCCTTTCCACCACTCTCCCCCCCGTCTCCTCCATCACCCTCGGAGACAGACCCTCTCTTCCCCTCTCCCTTTCCACCACTCTCCCCCCCGTCTCCTCCATCACCCTCTGAGACAGACCCTCTCTTCCCCTCTCCCTTTCCACCACTTCCCCCCCGTCTCCTCCATCACCCTCTGAGACAGACCCTCTCTTCCCCTCTCCCTTTCCGCCACTCCCCCCCGTCTCCTCCATCACCCTCTGAGACAGACCCTCTCTTCCCCTCTCCCTTTCCACCACTCTCCCCCCAGTCTCCTCCATCACCCTCTGAGACAGACCCTCTCTTCCCCTCTCCCTTTCCACCACTCTCCCCCCCGTCTCCTCCATCACCCTCTGAGACCGACCCTCTCTTCCCCTCTCCCTTTCCATCACTCTCCCCCCGTCTCCTCCGTCACCCTCTGAGACAGACCCTCTCTTCCCCTCTCCCTTTCCACCACTCTCCCCCCGTCTCCTCCGTCACCCGCTGAGACAGACCCTCTCTTCCCCTCTCCCTTTCCACTACTCTCTCCCCGTCTCCTCCGTCACCCTCTGAGGCAGACCCTCTCTTCCCCTCTCCCTTTCCACCACTCTCCCTCCGTCTCCTCCATCACCCTCTGAGACAGACCCTCTCTTCCCCTCTCCCTTTCCACCACTCTCCCTCCCGTCTCCTCCATCACCCTCTGAGACAGACCCTCTCTTCCCCTCTCCTTTTCCACCACTCACCACCGTCTCCTCCATCACCCTCTGAGACAGACCCCCTCTCCCTTTCCACCACTCTCCCCCCCCCCGTCTCCACCATCACCCTCTGAGACAGACCCTCTCTTCCCCTCTCCCTTTCCACCACTCTCCCCCCGTCTCCTCCGTCACCCGCTGAGACAGACCCTCTCTTCCCCTCTCCCTTTCCACCACTCTGCCCCCCGTCTCCTCCATCACCCTCTGAGACAGACCCTCTCTTCCCCTCTCCCTTTCCACCACTCTCCCTCCCGTCTCCTCCATCACCCTCTGAGACAGACCCTCTCTTCCCCTCTCCCTTTCCACCACTGTCCCCCCGTCTCCTCTGTCACCCTCTGAGACAGACCCTCTCTTCCCCTCTCCCTTTCCACCACTCTCCCCCCGTCTCCTCTGTCACCCTCTGAGACAGACCCTCTCTTCCCCTCTCCCTTTCCACCACTCTCCCTCCCCGTCTCCTCCATCACCCTCTGAGACAGACCCTCTCTTCCCCTCTCCCTTTCCACCACTCTGCCCCCCCGTCTGCTCCATCACCCTCTGAAAGATCCTCTCATCCCCTCTCCCTTTCCACCTCTCTCCCCCCCGTCTCCTCCGTCACCCTCTGAGACAGACCCTCTCTTCCCCTCTCCCTTTCCACCACTCTCCCCCCGTCTCCTCCTTCACCCTCTGAGACAGACCCTTTCTTCCCCTCTCCCTTTCCACCACTCTCCCCCCGTCTCCTCCATCACCCTCTGAGACAGACCCTCTCTTCCCCTCTCCCTTTCCACCACTCTCCCCCCACCGTCTCCTCCATCACCCGCTGAGACAGACCCTCTCTTCCCCTCTCCCTTTCCACCACTCTCCCCCCCCGTCTCTTCCATCACCCTCTGAGACAGACCCTCTCTTCCCCTCTCCCTTTCCACCACTCTCCCCCCCCGCCTCCTCCATCACCCTCTGAGACAGACCCTCTCTTCCCCTCTCCCTTTCCACCACTCTCCCGCCGTCTCCTCCATCACCCTCTGAGACATTCCCTCTCTTCCCCTCTCCCTTTCCACCACTCTCCCCCCGTCTCTTCCATCACCCTCTGAGACAGACCCTCTCTTCCCCTCTCCCTTTCCACCACTCTCCCGCCGTCTCCTCCATCACCCTCTGAGACAGACCCCCTCTCCTTTTCCACCACTCCCCCCCGTCTTCTCCGTCACCCTCTGAGACAGACCCCCTCTCCCTTTCCACCACTCTCCCCCCCCCCCGTCTCCTCCGTCACCCGCTGAGACAGACCCTCTCTTCCCCTCTCCCTTTCCACCACTCTGCCCCCCGTCTGCTCCATCACCCTCTGACAGATCCTCTCATCCCCTCTCCCTTTCCACCACTCTCCCCCCCGTATCCTCCGTCACCCTCTGAGACAGACCCTCTCTTCCCCTCTCCCTTTCCACCACTCTCCCCCGTCTCCTCCTTCACCCTCTGAGACAGACCCTCTCTTCCCCTCTCCCTTTCCACCACTCACCCCCCCGTCTCCTCCGTCACCCTCTGAGACAGACCCTCTCTTCCCCTCTCCCTTTCCACCACTCTCCCCCCGTCTCCTCCTCCACCCTCTGAGACAGACCCTCTCTTCCCCTCTCCCTTTCCACCACTCACCGCCCCGTCTCCTCCGTCACCCTCTGAGACAAACCCTCTCTTCCCCACTCCCTTTCCATCACTCTCCCCCCGTCTCCTCCATCACCCTCTGAGACAGACCCTCTCTTCCCCTCTCCCTTTCCACCACTCTCCCCCCCGTCTCCTCCGTCACCCGCTGAGACAGACCCTCTCTTCCCCTCTCCCTTTCCATCACTCTCCCCCGTCTCCTCCATCACCCTCTGAGACAGACCCTCTCTTCCCCTCTCCCTTTCCACCACTCTCCCCCCCCGTCTCCTCCATCACCCGCTGAGACAGACCCTCTCTTCCCCTCTCCCTTTCCACCACTCTGCCCCCCCGTCTCCTCCATCACCCGCTGAGACAGACCCTCTCTTCCCCTCTCCCTTTCCATCACTCTCCCCCCGTCTCCTCCATCACCCTCTGAGACAGACCCTCTCTTCTCCTCTCCCTTTCCATCACTCTCCCCCCGTCTCCTCCTTCACCCTCTGAGACAGACCCTCTCTTCCCCTCTCCCTCTCCATCACTCTCTCCCCCGTCTCCTCCATCACCCGCTGAGACAGACCCTCTCTTCCCCTCTCCCTTTCCACCACTCTCCCCCCCCGTCTCCTCCATCACCCGCTGAGACAGACCCTCTCTTCCCCTCTCCCTTTCCACCACTCTGCCCCCCCGTCTCCTCCATCACCCGCTGAGACAGACCCTCTCTTCCCCTCTCCCTTTCCATCACTCTCCCCCCGTCTCCTCCATCACCCTCTGAGACAGACCCTCTCTTCTCCTCTCCCTTTCCATCACTCTCCCCCCGTCTCCTCCTTCACCCTCTGAGACAGACCCTCTCTTCCCCTCTCCCTCTCCATCACTCTCTCCCCCCGTCTCCTCCGTCACGCTCTGAGACAGACCCTCTCTTCCCCTCTCCCTCTCCATCACTCTCTCCCCCCGTCTCCTCCATCACCCTCTGAGACAGACCCTCTCTTCCCCTCTCCCTTTCCACCACTCTCCCCCCCATCTCCTCCGTCACCCTCTGAGACAGACCCTCTCTTCCCCTCTCCCTTTCCACCACTCTCCCCCCCATCTCCTCCGTCACCCTCTGAGACAGACCCCCTCTCCCTTTCCACCACTCTCTCCCCCCGTCTCCTCCATCACCCTCTGAGATAGACCCTCTCTTCCCCTCTCCCTTTCCATCACTCTCTCCCCCCGTCTCCTCCGTCACCCTCTGAGACAGACCCTCTCTTCCCCTCTCCCTTTCCACCACTCTCCCCCCGTCTCCTCCATCACCCTCTGAGACAGACCCTCTCTTCCCCTCCCTTTCCACCACTCTCCCCCCCCCCGTCTCCTCCATCACCCTCTGAGACAGACCCTCTCTTCCCCTCTCCCTTTCCACCACTCTCCCCCCCGTCTCCCCCGTCACCCTCTGTGACAGACCCTCTCTTCCCCTCTCCCTTTCCACTACTCTCCCCCCCGTCTCCAGGGAGCGTCCTGGTGAATCTCCTCTGCACCCTCTCTAATCCAGGCAGCGTCCCAGTGAATCTCCTCTGCACCCTCTCTAATCCAGGCAGTGTCCTGGTGAATCTCCTCTGCACCCTCTCTAATCCAGGCAGTGTCCTGGTGAATCTCCTCTGCACCCTCTCTAATCCAGGCAGTGTCCTGGTGAATCTCCTCTGCACCCTCTCTAATCCAGGCAGCATCCTGCTGAATCTCCTCTGCACCCACTCTAATCCAGACAGTGTCCTGGTGAATCTCCTCTGCACCCTCTCTAATCCAGGCAGCATCCTGGTGAATCTCCTCTGCACCCACTCTAATCCAGGCAGCGTCCTGGTGAATCTCTTCTGCACCCTCTCTAATCCAGGCAGCATCCTTGTGAATCTCCTCTGCACCCTCTCTTATCCAGGCAGCATCCTTGTGAATCTCCTCTGCACCCTCTCTAATCCAGGCAGCATCCTGGTGAATCTCCTCTGCACCCACTCTAATCCAGGCAGCGTCCTGGTGAATCTCCTCTGCACCCACTCTAATCCAGGCAGCGTCCTCGTGAATCTCCTCTACACCCTCTCTAATTCAGGCAGCGTCCTTGTGAATCTCCTCTGCACCCTCTCTAATCCCGGCAGCGTCCTGGTGAATCCCCTCTGCACCCTCTAATCCAGGTAGCGTCCCGGTGATTCTCCTCTGCACCCTCTCTAATCCAGGCAGCGTCCTTGTGAATCTCCTCTGCACCCTCTCTAATCCCGGCCGCGTCCTGGTGAATCTCCTCTGGACCCTCTCTAATCCAGGCAGCGTCCCGGTGAATCTCCTCTGCACCCTCTCTAATCCAGACAGCATCCCGGTGAATCTCCTCTGCACCCTCTCTAATTCAGGCAGCGTCCTCGTGAATCTCCTCTACACCCTCTCTAATTCAGGCAGCGTCCTTGTGAATCTCCTCTGCACCCTCTCTAATCCCGGCAGCGTCCTGGTGAATCCCCTCTGCACCCTCTAATCCAGGTAGCGTCCCGGTGATTCTCCTCTGCACCCTCTCTAATCCAGGCAGCGTCCTTGTGAATCTCCTCTGCACCCTCTCTAATCCCGGCCGCGTCCTGGTGAATCTCCTCTGGACCCTCTCTAATCCAGGCAGCGTCCCGGTGAATCTCCTCTGCACCCTCTCTAATCCAGACAGCATCCCGGTGAATCTCCTCTGCACCCTCTCTAATACAGGCAGCATCCTGGTGAATCTCCTCTGCAGCCTCTCTAATCCAGGCAGCGTCCTGGTGAATCTCCTCTGCACCCTCTCTAACACAGGCAGCATCCCAGTGAATCTCCTCCGCACCCTCTCTAATCCAGGCAGCGTCCCGGTGAGTCTCCTCTGCACCCTCTCTAATCCAGGCAGATTCCTGGTGAATCTCCTCTGCACCCTCTCTAATCCAGACAGCGTCCTGGTGAATCTCCTCTGCACCCTCTCTAATACAGGCAGCATCCCAGTGAATCTCCTCCGCACCCTCTCTAATCCAGGCAGCGTCCCGGTGAGTCTCCTCTGCACCCTCTCTGATCCAGGCAGATTTCTGGTGAATCTCCTCTGCACCCTCTCTAATCCAGGCAGATTTCTGGTGAATCTCCTCTGCTCCCTCTCTAATCCAGGCAGCGTCCCGGTGAGTCTCCTCTGCACCCTCTCTAATCCAGGCAGATTTCTGGTGAATCTCCTCTGCACCCTCTCTAATCCAGGCAGCGTCCTGGTTAATCTCCTCTGCACCCTCTCTAATCCAGACAGCGTCCTGGTGAATCTCCTCTGCACCCTCTAATCCAGGCAGCGTCCTGGTGAATCTCCTCTGCACCCTCTCTAATACAGGCAGCATCCCAGTGAATCTCCTCCGCACCCTCTCTAATCCAGGCATCGTCCTGGTGAATCTCCTCTGCACCCTCTCTAATCCAGGCAGCATCCCTGTGAATCTCCTCTGCACCCTCTCTAATCCAGGCAGCATCCCTGTGAATCTCCTCTGCACCCTCTCTAATCCAGGCAGCGGCCCGGTGAATCTCCTCTGCACCCTCTCTAATCCAGGCAGCGTCCTGGTGAATCTCCTCTGCACCCTCTCTAATCCAGGCAGCATCCCTGTGAATCTCCTCTGCACCCTCTCTAATCCTGGCTGTTTGCTTGTCTGTAAATATACCTGTGATTTACGTGTTCATTTCAAATAGCTTCTGCAGACTGCTTGTTGTGTCCAGTAATCTGAAGTTGACTTGAGAGTCTGTGGACTGCTGTTTTGTTTGGTCTAATGGCCTCTTCACGTGTGTGTGAGTGTGTGTGTGTGTGTGTGTGTGAGTGTGTTTGTGTGTGTGAGTGTGTGTGGTTGAGAGTGTGTGTGTGTGTGTGTGTGTTTGAGTGTGTGTGTGTGTGTGAGTGTGCTTGAGTGTGTGTGTGTGTGTGTTTGAGTGAGTGTGTGTGTGTGTGTGTGGTTGAGAGTGTGTGTGAGTGTGTTTGAGTGTGCGTGTCAGTGTGTGTGTGTGAGTGTGTGTGTTTGAGTGTGTGTGTGGTTGAGAGTGTGTGTGTGTGTGAGTGTGCTTGAGTGTGTGTGTGTGAGTGTGCTTGAGTGTGTGTGTGTGTGTGAGTGTGTTTGAGTGAGTGTGTGTGTGTGTGTGTGGTTGAGAGTGTGTGTGAGTGTGTTTGAGTGTGTGTGTCAGTGTGTGTGTGTGTGAGTGTGTGTGTGTGTGTTTTTGAGTGTGTGTGTGTGAGTGTGTGTGTGTGTGAGTGTGTGTATTTGAGTGTGTGTGTTCGAGTGTGTGTGTGAGTGTGTGTGTTTGAGTGTGTGTGTTTGAGTGTGTGTGTGTGTGTGTGTGAGTGTGTGTACTTTGAGGTGAAGTAGATACTGTGGAGCATTTGTCGTGTCGAATGATCTCCGCAGCTCACTGCCGGCCGGAGGTGATATATTCAACAGGCCAGCTACATATAACAATCTCTGCTGTCCGTCCAGGCTGAAGGTGGGGCCACGGGACCCCCCGATCACTGGGTGTTCCACGCCCCCGGCCCTCTCTTCGTGCCCCAATTGGCCCAGCTCGCCAAATTCACCGGCTTTGCCTCCAGCTTCCACCTCCCGCCGTTTTTCTCCTTCTCCCTCCTCCCATCTCCGGAGGCAAACCGTCTGCCGGCTTCTATCCACCCCGGGGCTGTCTGACCACACCTCGTCCCCGCCCGCTGACCTGGAGAAACTCTGCCCGCCTCTCCGGTTCCCGGCTCAGACTCCCTAAATTCCACCACCATCTCTAGGATGCTGCCTGGTTTAGAGAGTGTGTCCAGTTCTGGTCGCCTCACTACAGGAAGGATGTGGAAGCATTGGACAGGGTACAGAGGAGATTTACCGGGACGCTGCCTGGTTTAGAGAGTGTGGATTATGATCAGAGATTAAGGGAGCGAGGGCTTTACTCTCTGGAGAGAAGGAGGATGAGAGGAGACATGATAGAGGTGTACAAGATATTAAGAGGAATAGACAGAGTGGACAGCCAGCGCCTCTTCCCCGGGGCACCACTGCTCAGTACAAGAGGATGTGGCTTTAAGGTGAGGGGAGGGAAGTTCAAGGGGGATATTAGAGGAAGGTTTTTCACTCAGAGAGTGGTTGGTGTGTGGAATGCACTGCCCGAGTCAGTGGTGGAGGCAGATACACTAGTGAAGTTTAAGAGACTGCGAGACAGGTATATGGAGGAATTTAAGGTGGGGTTTCTATGGGAGGCAGGGTTTGAGGGTCGGCATGACATTGTGGGCCGAAGGGCCTGTAATGAGCTGTACTGTTCTATGAAATGGCTTCTCTGTAATGTTACTTAATGCTGGAATGGGTTTCTGTATGGGTCATCACTGCAGATGGGGTGGTGGGGGGGGAACTAACTGATGGGGGATCTGTGAGCTGAGCAGGAGGCGAACAAGGAGGACGGACGAACGAATGAACTTTGTCTCGGTTTGTTATTTGTCATCTGTATCGATGGTCAGGATGATAATGTGGCGAGTTGGATCAGCAAATTCGCTGACGATACAAAGACTGGAGGTGTAGTGGACAGTGAGGAAGGTTTTCAAAGCTCGCAGAGGGATTTGGACCAGTTGGTGGAACGGGCAGAAAAATGGCAGATGGAGATTAATGCGGACAAGTGTGAGGTATTGCACTTCAGAAGGTCAAGCCAAGGTAGAACATACAGGGTAAATGGTGGGACACTGAGGAGTGCAGTAGAACAGAGGGATCTGGGAGTACAGATACACAATTCCCTAAAAGTGGCGTCACGGGTAGATCGGGTCGTAAAGAGAGCTTCTGGTACATTGGCCTTTATAAATCAAAGTATTGAGTTTAAGAGTTGGAATGTTATGGTGAGGTTGTATAAGGCATTGGTGAGGCCGGATTTGGAGTATTGTGTACAGTTTTGGTCACCGAATTACAGGAAGGATATTAATCAGGTTGAAAGAGTGCAGAGAAGGTTTACAAGGATGTTGCCGGGACTTGAGAAACTGAGTGACAGAGAAAGGTTGACTAGGTTAGGACTTTATTCCCTGGAGCGTAGGAGAATGAGGGGAGATTTCACAGAGGTGTATAAAATTATGACGGGTATAGATTGAGTGAATACAAGCAGGCTTTTTCCACTGAGGCCAGGGGAGAGAAAAAGCAGAGGTCATGGGTTAAGGGTGAAGGGGGAAAAGTTTAAAGGGAACATTTTTTTTGGGGGGGGGTTCTTGGTTGGACTCGGCTTCAAAGGTTATGGGGAGTAGGGGAAAGAATGAGCCTATGATTGGATGGCAGACCGGACTAGATGGGCCGAGTGGCCTAATTCTGCTCCTGTGCATTTCCCGGGCATCCGCCTCCCCCCCCCCAGCTTTACCGACTATCCCTTTAACGGGACACACCCACCGAACGTCTCTTTACCTCCCCCCCTCCCACCGCGACTCCCTCGCCCATCCAATTCCACTACCCCACCGATCCCCCTCCCGGCACTTAGCAGAGGTGTAGGCTCACCCATTCGCCTCCCTCCCCCCCTCTCACCTCCCGAACGGGCCCCCTCCCCGGCGAGGCCGAGATCTGCTGCCGTCGCCTTCTTTGTTGGGGGTGGGTGGGTCCACACCCGGCGCGGACGGTCCCCGGCCACCACCACCACCACCCCCCCCCCCAACGCTAACGCCCCCAAGCGAGGGACGAGCAACGCCTCATATTCCCTCCGGGGCACCTCCCATCCTGTCCTCCCCCCTGGCCGCCTCTTAGTCTGGCTCTCCCCCCCCCCACCTCGGCCTGAAACGTCGACCGCCAATTCTCCTCCGCAGAGGCTGCCCGACCGGACGGGCACCGCCAGTCTGCCCCTGTCCCTCGCCGCCCTTTCCGAGAAAATAGACTCTGTCGACTGTCTGCCAGTTACTTCTCCAATCATCTTTTTCTTTTTAACTTCGGTTTATTCGAGTTTGGTTGGAGTTACTTTTTCAATTATTATTTTTTTTTCATGCGAGCTCGGGTGGAATTACCCCTCCAATTACTGCCCCGCGGGCCCGCTCGACCCTCACTCTTCGTCCGCCCACTGCCCGTCCTCCGCCATCACCTCCCGCAGCCAGTCCGCGTAGGCCCCCAGCTGGGTGTAGACGCCGTAACTCCCGCACTGCTGGGGCCCGAAGGAGACGATGCCGCGGGCCACGCACCTGCCCCCCTGGCCCCTGAAGACGTAGGCCCCGCCGCTGTCGCCCTGGCACGAGTCGGTGCCCGGCTGGCCGGCGCACAACATGCTCTGGGTGAAGACGGGGACCTGGCCCCCGTAGTCGGCCCGCCGGCACAGCTCCATGTCCACCACCGGGATCTGGGCCCACAGGAGGTCGGCGGAGCGAGTCGGCAGGTTCTCCGTCCTGCCCCAGCCGGCGATCAGCCCCAGGGTCCCCACCGGGGGGGCCCCGGCCTCCCCGGGCCCCGGCAGGCACAAGGGGGCCACCGTGGGCCCCAGCTCGGCCTTCTTCTTCAGCTTGACCAGGGCCACGTCGTGGGCGTAGTTCGGGCGTCCCAGCTCCTGCCGTCGGTATTCCGGGTGGAGAACTACTTTCTCGGCCTCCAGCTCCTGCCGCTCCCCCGGACTCAGGTCCCGAAGGTTGGTGACCCCGGCTACAATTCGGGGCAGGGCCGAGCGGGCCTCGACGACGTGGGCGGCCGTCAGCACCCAGCCGTCGCTCAGCAGGGCCCCGCCGCCCATGTAGGGGCCCGTCCGCAGGCGGACCTGCCAGGGCAGCTGGCCCCGGAGCGCGGGGGACCCCCCGAAGATGCGGCTGGTCCCCGAGAAGACGTGGCAGGCCCCGCAGACTGGGGGCGGGAACGGGAGAGGCCACGACAGGGACGGTGGGGAGGGAGAGAGAGAAGGAAGGAAGGGGGGAGGGTTTGGGATCGAGGGAGATGGCGGGGGGGGGGGTTAAGGGGAGCGGGACGCGAAGCGAGGGGAGGGGACGATAAGAGGAGGAGGGAGTGATCAAGGCAGGGCCGCGAGGGGGAGGAGGAGGGAGAGGGAGAGGGCGAGACGGGGGGGAGAGTGGGTTGAGCGGGGAGAAAGCATTTGGGGTGGAGGAGCGTGACAGATGAGTGAGAATGCGCAGGAGGGGAGTTGGGAGGGGGAAGGCGAGGGAGTGAGAGCAGAAGAGGACGGGGGCCAGGAGAGGGCAAAGAGCGGGAGAAGGAGAGAGCGGGAAGGGACGGAAAACGGGAGTGAGGGCAGGAGCGACAGCGACAGGGGTCAGGAGGGAGAGGAGGGGGAAGAGGCAGGGAGAGGGGAGTGAGGGAGGGGGTTGATAAGAAAGCGGATGGGTGATGCAGCACAGGGCGGGGGGTGGGGGAGGGAAACGAGAGGGAATTGGGACGCCGGGAAAGGGAGAGCGGGGCAGAAGTGGGGGAGAGAGGGAGACAGAGAAGGCGAGAATAAGGAGAGAGCAGAGGGCAGAAAAAAAGTAGGGAGGCGGTGGAGGGAAAACATGGCGAGGAAAGTGAGGCAGCGGAGTGAAACGGGGTGGAAGGGTGGAAGGGGCAGGTGAGGAGGAGGGAAGGGTGGTAGTGAAAAAGGGACAGAGAGGAAATGGATGGGGGGGGGATTGATAGGATATGCGGAAGGAGAGACCGAGAGCGGGGCAGGAGTGCAGGAGTAGAGGAGAGGGAAGGGAGGGGAAGTGCGAGACGGGGAGTGGAGGGCAGAAGAGGAGGAGGTAGAGTGGGAGAATTGGGTAGAGGGGAGCATGGTGGTGGAAGAGGGGAAAGAGAGATGAGAGACGGAGGGAGGGAGAGAGGGAAGGGGTTCAGGGAGAGAGAGAGAGAGAGAGAAACAGTCACAACACTAACACATCCAAACAAATACCGCACAGGAATCGATACGGCGGGATTTCACACACATTGTCCCCAGAGTCGGGTGTCAGACGGTCAGTGATCGGGTAGTGTCGACGTTCGGGGTGTCACACGGTCAGTGATCGGGTAGTGTCGACGTTCGGGGTGTCACACGGTCAGTGATCGGGTAGTGTCGACGTTCGGGGTGTCAGACGGTCAGTGATCGGGTAGTGTCGACGTTCGGGGTGTCAGACGGTCAGTGATCGGGTAGTGTCGACGTTCGGGGTGTCAGACGGTCAGTGATCGGGTAGTGTCGACGTTCGGGGTGTCACACGGTCAGTGATCGGGTAGTGTCGACGTTCGGGGTGTCGCACGGTCAGTGATCGGGTAGTGTCGACGTTCGGGGTGTCAGACGGTCAGTGATCGGGTAGTGTCGACGTTCGGGGTGTCACAAGGTCAGTGATCGGGTAGTGTCGCGTTCGGGGTGTCACACGGTCAGTGATCGGGTAGTGTCGACGTTCGGGGTGTCAGACGGTCAGTGATCGGGTAGTGTCGACGTTCGGGGTGTCACACGGTCAGTGATCGGGTAGTGTCGACGTTCGGGGTGTCACACGGTCAGTGATCGGGTAGTGTCGACGTTCGGGGTGTCAGACGGTCAGTGATCGGGTAGTGTCGACGTTCGGGGTGTCACACGGTCAGTGATCGGGTAGTGTCGACGTTCGGGGTGTCAGACGGTCAGTGATCGGGTAGTGTCGACGTTCGGGGTGTCACACGGTCAGTGATCGGGTAGTGTCGACGTTCGGGGTCTCACACGGTCAGTGATCGGGCAGTGTCGACGTTCGGGGTGTCAGACGGTCAGTGATCGGGTAGTGTCGCGTTCGGGGTGTCAGACGGTCAGTGATCGGGTAGTGTCGACGTTCGGGGTGTCAGACGGTCAGTGATCGGGTAGTGTCGACGTTCGGGGTGTCAGACGGTCAGTGATCGGGTAGTGTCGACGTTCGGGGTGACACACGGTCAGTGATCGGGTAGTGTCGACGTTCGGGGTGTCACACGGTCAGTGATCGGGTAGTGTCCACGTTCGGGGTGTCACACGGTCAGTGATCGGGTAGTGTCCACGTTCGGGGTGTCAGACGGTCAGTGATCGGGTAGTGTCGACGTTCGGGGTGTCAGACGGTCAGTGATCGGGTAGTGTCGACGTTCGGGGTGTCAGACGGTCAGTGATCGGGTAGTGTCGACGTTCGGGGTGTCACACGGTCAGTGATCGGGTAGTGTCGACGTTCGGGGTGTCAGACGGTCAGTGATCGGGCAGTGTCGACGTTCGGGGTGTCAGACGGTCAGTGATCGGGTAGTGTCGACGTTCGGGGTGTCAGACGGTCAGTGACCGGGTAGTGTCGACGTTCGGGGTGTCAGACGGTCAGTGATCGGGTAGTGTCGACGTTCGGGGTGTCAGATGGTCAGTGATCGGGTAGTGTCGACGTTCGGGGTGTCACACGGTCAGTGATCGGGTAGTGTCGACGTTCGGGGTGTCACACGGTCAGTGATCGGGGAGTGTCGACGTTCGGGGTGTCAGACGGTCAGTGATCGGGTAGTGTCTACGTTCGGGGTGTCAGACGGTCAGTGATCGGGTAGTGTCGACGTTCGGGGTGTCACACGGTCGGTGATCGGGTAGTGTCGACGTTCGGGGTGTCACACGGTCAGTGATCGGGTAGTGTCGACGTTCGGGGTGTCACACGGTCAGTGATCGGGTAGTGTCGACGTTCGGGGTGTCACACGGTCAGTGATCGGGTAGTGTCGACGTTCGGGGTGTCACACGGTCAGTGATCGGGTAGTGTCGACGTTCGGGGTGTCACACGGTCAGTGATCGGGTAGTGTCGACGTTCGGGGTGTCACATGGTCAGTGATCGGGTAGTGTCGACGTTCGGGGTGTCACACGGTCAGTGATCGGGTAGTGTCGACGTTCGGGGTGTCAGACGGTCAGTGATCGGGTAGTGTCGACGTTCGGGGTGTCAGACGGTCAGTGATCGGGTAGTGTCGACGTTCGGGGTGTCAGACGGTCAGTGATCGGGTAGTGTCGACGTTCGGGGTGTCAGACGGTCAGTGATCGGGGAGTGTCGACGTTCGGGGTGTCGCACGGTCAGTGATCGGGGAGTGTCGACGTTCGGGGTGTCGCACGGTCAGTGATCGGGTGGTGTCGACGTTCGGGGTGTCAGACGGTCAGTGATCGGGTAGTGTCGACGTTCGGGGTGTCAGACGGTCAGTGATCGGGGAGTGTCGACGTTCGGGGTGTCACACGGTCAGTGATCGGGTAGTGTCGACGTTCGGGGTGTCAGACGGTCAGTGATCGGGTAGTGTCGACGTTCGGGGTGTCAGACGGTCAGTGATCGGGTAGTGTCGACGTTCGGGGTGTCACACGGTCAGTGATCGGGGAGTGTCGACGTTCGGGGTGTCAGACGGTCAGTGATCGGGTAGTGTCGACGTTCGGGGTGTCAGACGGTCAGTGATCGGGTAGTGTCGACGTTCGGGGTGTCAGACGGTCAGTGATCGGGTAGTGTCGACGTTCGGGGTGTCAGACGGTCAGTGATCGGGTAGTGTGGACGTTCGGGGTGTCAGACGGTCAGTGATCGGGTAGTGTCGACGTTCGGGGTGTCACACGGTCAGTGATCGGGTAGTGTCGACGTTCGGGGTGTCAGACGGTCAGTGATCGGGTAGTGTCGACGTTCGGGGTGTCAGACGGTCAGTGATCGGGTAGTGTCGACGTTCGGGGTGTCACACGGTCAGTGATCGGGTAGTGTCGACGTTCGGGGTGTCAGACGGTCAGTGATCGGGTAGTGTGGACGTTCGGGGTGTCACACGGTCAGTGATCGGGTAGTGTCGACGTTCGGGGTGTCAGACGGTCAGTGATCGGGTAGTGTCGACGTTCGGGGTGTCACACGGTCAGCGATCGGGTAGTGTCGACGTTCGGGGTGTCAGACGGTCAGTGATCGGGTAGTGTCGACGTTCGGGGTGTCACACGGTCAGTGATCGGGGAGTGTCGACGTTCGGGGTGTCACACGGTCAGTGATCGGGTAGTGTCGACGTTCGGGGTGTCAGACGGTCAGTGATCGGGTAGTGTCGATGTTCGGGGTGTCACACGGTCAGTGATCGGGTAGTGTCGACGTTCGGGGTGTCACACGGTCAGTGATCGGGGAGTGTCGACGTTCGGGGTGTCACACGGTCAGTGATCGGGTAGTGTCGACGTTCGGGGTGTCACACGGTCAGTGATCGGGGAGTGTCGACGTTCGGGGTGTCACACGGTCAGTGATCGGGTAGTGTCGACGTTCGGGGTGTCACACGGTCAGTGATCGGATAGTGTCGACGTTCGGGGTGTCACACGGTCAGTGATCGGGGAGTGTCGACGTTCGGGGTGTCACACGGTCAGTGATCGGGTAGTGTCGACGTTCGGGGTGTCACACGGTCAGTGATCGGGTAGTGTCGACGTTCGGGGTGTCACACGGTCAGTGATCGGGTAGTGTCGACGTTCGGGGTGTCAGACGGTCAGTGACCGGGTAGTGTCGACGTTCGGGGTGTCAGACGGTCAGTGATCGGGTAGTGTCGACGTTCGGTGTGTCAGACGGTCAGTGATCGGGTAGTGTCGACGTTCGGGGTGTCAGACGGTCAGTGATCGGGTAGTGTCGACGTTCGGGGTGTCAGACGGTCAGTGATCGGGTAGTGTCGACGTTCGGGGTGTCAGACGGTCAGTGATCGGGTAGTGTCGACGTTCGGGGTGTCAGACGGTCAGTGATCGGGTAGTGTCGACGTTCGGGGTGTCACACGGTCAGTGATCGGGTAGTGTCGACGTTCGGGGTGTCAGACGGTCAGTGATCGGGTAGTGTCGACGTTCGGGGTGTCACACGGTCAGTGATCGGGCATTGTCGACGTTCGGGGTGTCAGACGGTCAGTGATCGGGTAGTGTCGACGTTCGAGGTGTCACACGGTCAGTGATCGGGGAGTGTCGACGTTCGGGGTGTCAGACGGTCAGTGATCGGGTAGTGTCGACGTTCGGGGTCTCACACGGTCAGTGATCGGGTAGTGTCGACGTTCGGGGTGTCAGACGGTCAGTGATCGGGTAGTGTCGACGTTCGGGGTCTCACACGGTCAGTGATCGGGTAGTGTCGACGTTCGGGGTGTCAGACGGTCAGTGATCGGGTAGTGTCGACGTTCGGGGTGTCAGACGGTCAGTGATCGGGTAGTGTCGACGTTCGGGGTGTCGCACGGTCAGTGATCGGGGAGTGTCGACGTTCGGGGTGTCAGACGGTCAGTGATCGGGTAGTGTCGACGTTCGGGGTGTCACACGGTCAGTGATCGGGGAGTGTCGACGTTCGGGGTGTCACACGGTCAGTGATCGGGTAGTGTCGACGTTCGGGGTGTCACACGGTCAGTGATCGGGTAGTGTCGACGTTCGGGGTGTCAGACGGTCAGTGATCGGGTAGTGTCGACGTTCGGGGTGTCACACGGTCAGTGATCGGGCATTGTCGACGTTCGGGGTGTCAGACGGTCAGTGATCGGGTAGTGTCGACGTTCGAGGTGTCACACGGTCAGTGATCGGGGAGTGTCGACGTTCGGGGTGTCAGACGGTCAGTGATCGGGTAGTGTCGACGTTCGGGGTGTCAGACGGTCAGTGATCGGGTAGTGTCGACGTTCGGGGTGTCAGACGGTCAGTGATCGGGTAGTGTCGACGTTCGGGGTGTCAGACGGTCAGTGATCGGGTAGTGTCGACGTTCGGGGTGTCGCACGGTCAGTGATCGGGTAGTGTCGACGTTCGGGGTGTCACACGGTCAGTGATCGGGTAGTGTCGACGTTCGGGGTGTCAGATGGTCAGTGATCGGGTAGTGTCGACGTTCGGGGTGTCAGACGGTCAGTGATCGGGTAGTGTCGACGTTCGAGGTGTCACACGGTCAGTGATCGGGTAGTGTCGACGTTCGGGGTGTCACACGGTCAGTGATCGGGTAGTGTCGACGTTCGGGGTGTCAGATGGTCAGTGATCGGGTAGTGTCGACGTTCGGTGTGTCACACGGTCAGTGATCGGGTAGTGTCGACGTTCGGGGTGTCACACGGTCAGTGATCGGGTAGTGTCGACGTTCGGGGTGTCAGACGGTCAGTGATCGGGTAGTGTCGACGTTCGGGGTGTCAGACGGTCAGTGATCGGGTAGTGTCGACGTTCGGGGTGTCAGACGGTCAGTGATCGGGTAGTGTCGACGTTCGGGGTGACACACGGTCAGTGATCGGGTAGTGTCGACGTTCGGGGTGTCACACGGTCAGTGATCGGGTAGTGTCCACGTTCGGGGTGTCACACGGTCAGTGATCGGGTAGTGTCGACGTTCGGGGTGTCAGACGGTCAGTGATCGGGTAGTGTCGACGTTCGGGGTGTCAGACGGTCAGTGATCGGGTAGTGTCGACGTTCGGGGTGACACACGGTCAGTGATCGGGTAGTGTCCACGTTCGGGGTGTCACACGGTCAGTGATCGGGTAGTGTCCACGTTCGGGGTGTCACACGGTCAGTGATCGGGTAGTGTCGACGTTCGGGGTGTCACACGGTCAGTGATCGGGTAGTGTCGACGTTCGGGGTGTCAGACGGTCAGTGATCGGGTAGTGTCGACGTTCGGGGTGTCAGACGGTCAGTGATCGGGTAGTGTCGACGTTCGGGGTGTCAGACGGTCAGTGATCGGGTAGTGTCGACGTTCGGGGTGTCAGACGGTCAGTGATCGGGTAGTGTCGACGTTCGGGGTGTCACACGGTCAGTGATCGGGTAGTGTCGACGTTCGGGGTGTCAGACGGTCAGTGATCGGGCAGTGTCGACGTTCGGGGTGTCAGACGGTCAGTGATCGGGTAGTGTCGACGTTCGGGGTGTCAGACGGTCAGTGACCGGGTAGTGTCGACGTTCGGGGTGTCAGACGGTCAGTGATCGGGTAGTGTCGACGTTCGGGGTGTCAGATGGTCAGTGATCGGGTAGTGTCGACGTTCGGGGTGTCACACGGTCAGTGATCGGGTAGTGTCGACGTTCGGGGTGTCACACGGTCAGTGATCGGGGAGTGTCGACGTTCGGGGTGTCAGACGGTCAGTGATCGGGTAGTGTCTACGTTCGGGGTGTCAGACGGTCAGTGATCGGGTAGTGTCGACGTTCGGGGTGTCACACGGTCGGTGATCGGGTAGTGTCGACGTTCGGGGTGTCAGACGGTCAGTGATCGGGTAGTGTCGACGTTCGGGGTGTCACACGGTCAGTGATCGGGTAGTGTCGACGTTCGGGGTGTCACACGGTCAGTGATCGGGTAGTGTCGACGTTCGGGGTGTCACACGGTCAGTGATCGGGTAGTGTCGACGTTCGGGGTGTCACACGGTCAGTGATCGGGTAGTGTCGACGTTCGGGGTGTCACACGGTCGGTGATCGGGTAGTGTCGACGTTCGGGGTGTCAGACGGTCGGTGATCGGGTAGTGTCGACGTTCGGGGTGACACACGGTCAGTGATCGGGTAGTGTCGACGTTCGGGGTGTCACACGGTCAGTGATCGGGTAGTGTCCACGTTCGGGGTGTCACACGGTCAGTGATCGGGTAGTGTCGACGTTCGGGGTGTCACACGGTCAGTGATCGGGTAGTGTCGACGTTCGGGGTGTCAGACGGTCAGTGATCGGGTAGTGTCGACGTTCGGGGTGTCAGACGGTCAGTGATCGGGTAGTGTCGACGTTCGGGGTGTCACACGGTCAGTGATCGGGTAGTGTCGACGTTCGGGGTGTCAGACGGTCAGTGATCGGGCAGTGTCGACGTTCGGGGTGTCAGACGGTCAGTGATCGGGTAGTGTCGACGTTCGGGGTGTCAGACGGTCAGTGACCGGGTAGTGTCGACGTTCGGGGTGTCAGACGGTCAGTGATCGGGTAGTGTCGACGTTCGGGGTGTCAGATGGTCAGTGATCGGGTAGTGTCGACGTTCGGGGTGTCACACGGTCAGTGATCGGGTAGTGTCGACGTTCGGGGTGTCACACGGTCAGTGATCGGGGAGTGTCGACGTTCGGGGTGTCAGACGGTCAGTGATCGGTGAGTGTCTACGTTCGGGGTGTCAGACGGTCAGTGATCGGGTAGTGTCGACGTTCGGGGTGTCACACGGTCGGTGATCGGGTAGTGTCGACGTTCGGGGTGTCAGACGGTCGGTGATCGGGTAGTGTCGACGTTCGGGGTGTCACACGGTCAGTGATCGGGTAGTGTCGACGTTCGGGGTGTCACACGGTCAGTGATCAGGTAGTGTCGACGTTCGGGGTGTCACACGGTCAGTGATCGGGTAGTGTCGACGTTCGGGGTGTCACACGGTCAGTGATCGGGTAGTGTCGACGTTCGGGGTGTCACATGGTCAGTGATCGGGTAGTGTCGACGTTCGGGGTGTCAGACGGTCAGTGATCGGGTAGTGTCGACGTTCGGGGTGTCAGACGGTCAGTGATCGGGTAGTGTCGACGTTCGGGGTGTCAGACGGTCAGTGATCGGGGAGTGTCGACGTTCGGGGTGTCGCACGGTCAGTGATCGGGGTGTGTCGACGTTCGGGGTGTCGCACGGTCAGTGATCGGGTGGTGTCGACGTTCGGGGTGTCAGACGGTCAGTGATCGGGTAGTGTCGACGTTCGGGGTGTCAGACGGTCAGTGATCGGGTAGTGTCGACGTTCGGGGTGTCACACGGTCAGTGATCGGGTAGTGTCGACGTTCGGGGTGTCAGACGGTCAGTGATCGGGTAGTGTCGATGTTCGGGGTGTCACACGGTCAGTGATCGGGTAGTGTCGACGTTCGGGGTGTCTCACGGTCAGTGATCGGGTAGTGTCGACGTTCGGGGTGTCAGACGGTCAGTGATCGGGGAGTGTCGACGTTCGGGGTGTCACACGGTCAGTGATCGGGTAGTGTCGACGTTCGGGGTGTCACACGGTCAGTGATCGGGTAGTGTCTACGTTCGGGGTGTCACACGGTCAGTGATCGGGTAGTGTCGACGTTCGGGGTGTCACACGGTCAGTGATCGGGTAGTGTCGACGTTCGGGGTGTCGAACGGTCAGTGATCGGGTAGTGTCGACGTTCGGGGTGTCAGACGGTCAGTGATCGGGTAGTGTCGACGTTCGGGGTGTCAGACGGTCAGTGATCGGGTAGTGTCGACGTTCGGGGTGTCAGACGGTCAGTGATCGGGTAGTGTCGACGTTCGGGGTGTCACACGGTCAGTGATCGGGGAGTGTCGACGTTCGGGGTGTCAGACGGTCAGTGATCGGGTAGTGTCGACGTTCGGGGTGTCACACGGTCAGTGATCGGGTAGTGTCGACGTTCGGGGTGTCAGACGGTCAGTGATCGGGTAGTGTCGACGTTCGGGGTGTCAGACGGTCAGTGATCGGGTAGTGTCGACGTTCGGGGTGTCAGACGGTCAGTGATCGGGTAGTGTCGACGTTCGGGGTGACACACGGTCAGTGATCGGGTAGTGTCGACGTTCGGGGTGTCACACGGTCAGTGATCGGGTAGTGTCCACGTTCGGGGTGTCACACGGTCAGTGATCGGGTAGTGTCGACGTTCGGGGTGTCAGACGGTCAGTGATCGGGTAGTGTCGACGTTCGGGGTGTCACACGGTCAGTGATCGGGTAGTGTCGACGTTCGGGGTGTCACACGGTCAGTGATCGGGTAGTGTCGACGTTCGGGGTGTCACACGGTCAGTGATCGGGTAGTGTCGACGTTCGGGGTCTCACACGGTCAGTGATCGGGCAGTGTCGACGTTCGGGGTGTCAGACGGTCAGTGATCGGGTAGTGTCGCGTTCGGGGTGTCAGACGGTCAGTGATCGGGTAGTGTCGACGTTCGGGGTGTCAGACGGTCAGCGATCGGGTAGTGTCGACGTTCGGGGTGTCAGACGGTCAGTGATCGGGTAGTGTCGACGTTCGGGGTGTCACACGGTCAGTGATCGGGTAGTGTCGACGTTCGGGGTGTCAGACGGTCAGTGATCGGGTAGTGTCGACGTTCGGGGTGTCACACGGTCAGTGATCGGGTAGTGTCGACGTTCGGGGTGTCAGACAGTCAGTGATCGGGTAGTGACGACGTTCGGGGTGACACACGGTCAGTGATCGGGTAGTGTCGACGTTCGGGGTGACACACGGTCAGTGATCGGGTAGTGTCGACGTTCGGGGTGACACACGGTCAGTGATCGGGTAGTGTCGACGTTCGGGGTGTCAGACGGTCAGTGATCGGGTAGTGTCGACGTTCGGGGTGACACACGGTCAGTGATCGGGTAGTGTCGACGTTCGGGGTGTCACACGGTCAGTGATCGGGTAGTGTCCACGTTCGGGGTGTCACACGGTCAGTGATCGGGTAGTGTCGACGTTCGGGGTGTCACACGGTCAGTGATCGGGTAGTGTCGACGTTCGGGGTGTCAGACGGTCAGTGATCGGGTAGTGTCGACGTTCGGGGTGTCAGACGGTCAGTGATCGGGTAGTGTCGACGTTCGGGGTGTCAGACGGTCAGTGATCGGGTAGTGTCGACGTTCGGGGTGTCAGACGGTCAGTGATCGGGTAGTGTCGACGTTCGGGGTGTCACACGGTCAGTGATCGGGTAGTGTCGACGTTCGGGGTGTCAGAGGGTCAGTGATCGGGTAGTGTCGACGTTCGGGGTGTCACACGGTCAGTGATCGGGTAGTGTCGACGTTCGGGGTGTCACACGGTCAGTGATCGGGTAGTGTCGACGTTCGGGGTGTCAGACGGTCAGTGATCGGGTAGTGTCGACGTTCGGGGTGTCACACGGTCAGTGATCGGGTAGTGTCGACGTTCGGGGTGTCAGACAGTCAGTGATCGGGTAGTGACGACGTTCGGGGTGACACACGGTCAGTGATCGGGTAGTGTCGACGTTCGGGGTGACACACGGTCAGTGATCGGGTAGTGTCGACGTTCGGGGTGACACACGGTCAGTGATCGGGTAGTGTCGACGTTCGGGGTGTCAGACGGTCAGTGATCGGGTAGTGTCGACGTTCGGGGTGACACACGGTCAGTGATCGGGTAGTGTCGACGTTCGGGGTGTCACACGGTCAGTGATCGGGTAGTGTCCACGTTCGGGGTGTCACACGGTCAGTGATCGGGTAGTGTCGACGTTCGGGGTGTCACACGGTCAGTGATCGGGTAGTGTCGACGTTCGGGGTGTCAGACGGTCAGTGATCGGGTAGTGTCGACGTTCGGGGTGTCAGACGGTCAGTGATCGGGTAGTGTCGACGTTCGGGGTGTCAGACGGTCAGTGATCGGGTAGTGTCGACGTTCGGGTGTCAGACGGTCAGTGATCGGGTAGTGTCGACGTTCGGGGTGTCACACGGTCAGTGATCGGGTAGTGTCGACGTTCGGGGTGTCAGACGGTCAGTGATCGGGCAGTGTCGACGTTCGGGGTGTCAGACGGTCAGTGATCGGGTAGTGTCGACGTTCGGGGTGTCAGACGGTCAGTGACCGGGTAGTGTCGACGTTCGGGGTGTCAGACGGTCAGTGATCGGGTAGTGTCGACGTTCGGGGTGTCAGATGGTCAGTGATCGGGTAGTGTCGACGTTCGGGGTGTCACACGGTCAGTGATCGGGTAGTGTCGACGTTCGGGGTGTCACACGGTCAGTGATCGGGGAGTGTCGACGTTCGGGGTGTCAGACGGTCAGTGATCGGGTAGTGTCTACGTTCGGGGTGTCAGACGGTCAGTGATCGGGTAGTGTCGACGTTCGGGGTGTCACACGGTCGGTGATCGGGTAGTGTCGACGTTCGGGGTGTCAGACGGTCAGTGATCGGGTAGTGTCGACGTTCGGGGTGTCACACGGTCAGTGATCGGGTAGTGTCGACGTTCGGGGTGTCACACGGTCAGTGATCGGGTAGTGTCGACGTTCGGGGTGTCACACGGTCAGTGATCGGGTAGTGTCGACGTTCGGGGTGTCACACGGTCAGTGATCGGGTAGTGTCGACGTTCGGGGTGTCACATGGTCAGTGATCGGGTAGTGTCGACGTTCGGGGAGTCAGACGGTCAGTGATCGGGTAGTGTCGACGTTCGGGGTGTCAGACGGTCAGTGATCGGGTAGTGTCGACGTTCGGGGTGTCAGACGGTCAGTGATCGGGGAGTGTCGACGTTCGGGGTGTCGCAAGGTCAGTGATCGGGGAGTGTCGACGTTCGGGGTGTCGCACGGTCAGTGATCGGGTGGTGTCGACGTTCGGGGTGTCAGACGGTCAGTGATCGGGTAGTGTCGACGTTCGGGGTGTCAGACGGTCAGTGATCGGGGAGTGTCGACGTTCGGGGTGTCAGACGGTCAGTGATCGGGTAGTGTCGACGTTCGGGGTGTCAGACGGTCAGTGATCGGGTAGTGTCGACGTTCGGGGTGTCAGACGGTCAGTGATCGGGTAGTGTCGACGTTCGGGGTGTCACACGGTCAGTGATCGGGGAGTGTCGACGTTCGGGGTGTCAGACGGTCAGTGATCGGGTAGTGTCGACGTTCGGGGTGTCAGACGGTCAGTGATCGGGTAGTGTCGACGTTCGGGGTGTCAGACGGTCAGTGATCGGGTAGTGTCGACGTTCGGGGTGTCAGACGGTCAGTGATCGGGTAGTGTGGACGTTCGGGGTGTCAGACGGTCAGTGATCGGGTAGTGTCGACGTTCGGGGTGTCACACGGTCAGTGATCGGGTAGTGTCGACGTTCGGGGTGTCAGACGGTCAGTGATCGGGTAGTGTCGACGTTCGGGGTGTCAGACGGTCAGTGATCGGGTAGTGTCGACGTTCGGGGTGTCACACGGTCAGTGATCGGGTAGTGTCGACGTTCGGGGTGTCAGACGGTCAGTGATCGGGTAGTGTCCACGTTCGGGGTGTCACACGGTCAGTGATCGGGTAGTGTCGACGTTCGGGGTGTCACACGGTCAGTGATCGGGTAGTGTCGACGTTCGGGGTGTCAGACGGTCAGTGATCGGGTAGTGTCGACGTTCGGGGTGTCAGACGGTCAGATCGGGTAGTGTCGACGTTCGGGGTGTCACACGGTCAGCGATCGGGTAGTGTCGACGTTCGGGGTGTCAGACGGTCAGTGATCGGGTAGTGTCGACGTTCGGGGTGTCACACGGTCAGTGATCGGGGAGTGTCGACGTTCGGGGTGTCACACGGTCAGTGATCGGGTAGTGTCGACGTTCGGGGTGTCAGACGGTCAGTGATCGGGTAGTGTCGACGTTCGGGGTGTCACACGGTCAGTGATCGGGTAGTGTCGACGTTCGGGGTGTCACACGGTCAGTGATCGGGGAGTGTCGACGTTCGGGGTGTCACACGGTCAGTGATCGGGTAGTGTCGACGTTCGGTGTGTCACACGGTCAGTGATCGGGGAGTGTCGACGTTCGGGGTGTCACACGGTCAGTGATCGGGTAGTGTCGACGTTCGGGGTGTCAGACGGTCAGTGATCGGGTAGTGTCGACGTTCGGGGTGTCACACGGTCAGTGATCGGGGAGTGTCGACGTTCGGGGTGTCACACGGTCAGTGATCGGGTAGTGTCGACGTTCGGGGTGTCACACGGTCAGTGATCGGGTAGTGTCGACGTTCGGGGTGTCAGACGGTCAGTGATCGGGTAGTGTCGACGTTCGGGGTGTCACACGGTCAGTGATCGGGCATTGTCGACGTTCGGGGTGTCAGACGGTCAGTGATCGGGTAGTGTCGACGTTCGAGGTGTCACACGGTCAGTGATCGGGGAGTGTCGACGTTCGGGGTGTCAGACTGTCAGTGATCGGGTAGTGTCGACGTTCGGGGTCTCACACGGTCAGTGATCGGGTAGTGTCGACGTTCGGGGTGTCAGACGGTCAGTGATCGGGTAGTGTCGACGTTCGGGGTGTCAGACGGTCAGTGATCGGGTAGTGTCGACGTTCGGGGTGTCGCACGGTCAGTGATCGGGGAGTGTCGACGTTCGGGGTGTCAGACGGTCAGTGATCGGGTAGTGTCGACGTTCGGGGTGTCACACAGTCAGTGATCGGGGAGTGTCGACGTTCGGGGTGTCACACGGTCAGTGATCGGGTAGTGTCGACGTTCGGGGTGTCACACGGTCAGTGATCGGGTAGTGTCGACGTTCGGGGTGTCACACGGTCAGTGATCGGGTAGTGTCGACGTTCGGGGTGTCACACGGTCAGTGATCGGGTAGTGTCGACGTTCGGGGTGACACACGGTCAGTGATCGGGAAGTGTCGACGTTCGGGGTGTCACACGGTCAGTGATCGGGGAGTGTCGACGTTCGGGGTGTCAGACGGTCAGTGACCGGGTAGTGTCGACGTTCGGGGTGTCAGACGGTCAGTGACCGGGTAGTGTCGACGTTCGGGGTGTCAGACGGTCAGTGATCGGGTAGTGTCGACGTTCGGGGTGTCACACGGTCAGTGATCGGGTAGTGTCGACGTTCGGGGTGTCACACGGTCAGTGATCGGGGAGTGTCGACGTTCGGGGTGTCAGACGGTCAGTGATCGGGTAGTGTCGACGTTCGGGGTGTCAGACGGTCAGTGATCGGGTAGTGTCGACGTTCGGGGTGTCAGACGGTCAGTGATCGGGTAGTGTCGACGTTCGGGGTGTCAGACGGTCAGTGATCGGGTAGTGTCGACGTTCGGGGTGTCAGACGGTCAGTGATCGGGTAGTGTCGACGTTCGGGGTGTCACACGGTCAGTGATCGGGTAGTGTCGACGTTCGGGGTGTCAGACGGTCAGTGATCGGGTAGTGTCGACGTTCGGGGTGTCACACGGTCAGTGATCGGGTAGTGTCGCGTTCGGGGAGTCAGACGGTCAGTGATCGGGTAGTGTCGACGTTCGGGGTGTCAGACGGTCAGTGATCGGGGAGTGTCGACGTTCGGGGTGTCAGACGGTCAGTGATCGGGGAGTGTCGACGTTCGGGGTGTCAGACGGTCAGTGATCGGGTAGTGTCGACGTTCGGGGTGTCACACGGTCAGTGATCGGGTAGTGTCGACGTTCGGGGTGTCAGACGGTCAGTGATCGGGTAGTGTCGACGTTCGGGGTGTCACACGGTCAGTGATCGGGTAGTGTCGACGTTCGGGGTGTCAGACGGTCAGTGATCGGGTAGTGTCGACGTTCGGGGTGTCACACGGTCAGTGATCGGGTAGTGTCGACGTTCGGGGTGACACACGGTCAGTGATCGGGTAGTGTCGACGTTCGGGGTGTCACACGGTCAGTGATCGGGTAGTGTCCACGTTCGGGGTGTCACACGGTCAGTGATCGGGTAGTGTCGACGTTCGGGGTGTCAGACGGTCAGTGATCGGGTAGTGTCGACGTTCGGGGTGTCACACGGTCAGTGATCGGGTAGTGTCGACGTTCGGGGTGTCAGACGGTCAGTGATCGGGTAGTGTCGACGTTCGGGGTGTCACACGGTCAGTGATCGGGTAGTGTCGACGTTCGGGGTCTCACACGGTCAGTGATCGGGCAGTGTCGACGTTCGGGGTGTCAGACGGTCAGTGATCGGGTAGTGTCGCGTTCGGGGTGTCAGACGGTCAGTGATCGGGTAGTGTCGACGTTCGGGGTGTCAGACGGTCAGTGATCGGGTAGTGTCGACGTTCGGGGTGTCAGACGGTCAGTGATCGGGTAGTGTCGACGTTCGGGGTGACACACGGTCAGTGATCGGGTAGTGTCGACGTTCGGGGTGTCACACGGTCAGTGATTGGGTAGTGTCCACGTTCGGGGTGTCACACGGTCAGTGATCGGGTAGTGTCGACGTTCGGGGTGTCACACGGTCAGTGATCGGGTAGTGTCGACGTTCGGGGTGTCAGACGGTCAGTGATCGGGTAGTGTCGACGTTCGGGGTGTCAGACGGTCAGTGATCGGGTAGTGTCGACGTTCGGGGTGTCACACGGTCAGGGATCGGGTAGTGTCGACGTTCGGGGTGTCAGACGGTCAGTGATCGGGCAGTGTCGACGTTCGGGGTGTCAGAAGGTCAGTGATCGGGTAGTGTCGACGTTCGGGGTGTCAGACGGTCAGTGACCGGGTAGTGTCGACGTTCGGGGTGTCAGACGGTCAGTGATCGGGTAGTGTCGACGTTCGGGGTGTCAGATGGTCAGTGATCGGGTAGTGTCGACGTTCGGGGTGTCACACGGTCAGTGATCGGGTAGTGTCGACGTTCGGGGTGTCACACGGTCAGTGATCGGGGAGTGTCGACGTTCGGGGTGTCAGACGGTCAGTGATCGGGTAGTGTCGACGTTCGGGGTGTCAGACGGTCAGTGATCGGGTAGTGTCGACGTTCGGGGTGTCACACGGTCAGTGATCGGGTAGTGTCGACGTTCGGGGTGTCACACGGTCAGTGATCGGGTAGTGTCGACGTTCGGGGTGTCACACGGTCAGTGATCGGGTAGTGTCGACGTTCGGGGTGTCACACGGTCAGTGATCGGGTAGTGTCGACGTTCGGGGTGTCACATGGTCAGTGATCGGGTAGTGTCGACGTTCGGGGTGTCAGACGGTCAGTGATCGGGTAGTGTCGACGTTCGGGGTGTCAGACGGTCAGTGATCGGGTAGTGTCGACGTTCGGGGTGTCAGACGGTCAGTGATCGGGGAGTGTCGACGTTCGGGGTGTCGCACGGTCAGTGATCGGGGAGTGTCGACGTTCGGGGTGTCGCACGGTCAGTGATCGGGTGGTGTCGACGTTCGGGGTGTCAGACGGTCAGTGATCGGGTAGTGTCGACGTTCGGGGTGTCAGACGGTCAGTGATCGGGGAGTGTCGACGTTCGGGGTGTCACACGGTCAGTGATCGGGTAGTGTCGATGTTCGGGGTGTCAGACGGTCAGTGATCGGGTAGTGTCGACGTTCGGGGTGTCAGACGGTCAGTGATCGGGTAGTGTCGACGTTCGGGGTGTCACACGGTCAGTGATCGGGGAGTGTCGACGTTCGGGGTGTCAGACGGTCAGTGATCGGGTAGTGTCGACGTTCGGGGTGTCAGACGGTCAGTGATCGGGTAGTGTCGACGTTCGGGGTGTCAGACGGTCAGTGATCGGGTAGTGTCGACGTTCGGGGTGTCAGACGGTCAGTGATCGGGTAGTGTGGACGTTCGGGGTGTCAGACGGTCAGTGATCGGGTAGTGTCGACGTTCGGGGTGTCACACGGTCAGTGATCGGGTAGTGTCGACGTTCGGGGTGTCAGACGGTCAGTGATCGGGTAGTGTCGACGTTCGGGGTGTCAGACGGTCAGTGATCGGGTAGTGTCGACGTTCGGGGTGTCGAACGGTCAGTGATCCGGTAGTGTCGACGTTCGGGGTGTCAGACGGTCAGTGATCGGGTAGTGTGGACGTTCGGGGTGTCACACGGTCAGTGATCGGGTAGTGTCGACGTTCGGGGTGTCAGACGGTCAGTGATCGGGTAGTGTCGACGTTCGGGGTGTCACACGGTCAGCGATCGGGTAGTGTCGACGTTCGGGGTGTCAGACGGTCAGTGATCGGGTAGTGTCGACGTTCGGGGTGTCACACGGTCAGTGATCGGGGAGTGTCGACGTTCGGGGTGTCACACGGTCAGTGATCGGGTAGTGTCGACGTTCGGGGTGTCAGACGGTCAGTGATCGGGTAGTGTCGACGTTCGGGGTGTCACACGGTCAGTGATCGGGTAGTGTCGACGTTCGGGGTGTCACACGGTCAGTGATCGGGGAGTGTCGACGTTCGGGGTGTCACACGGTCAGTGATCGGGTAGTGTCGACGTTCGGGGTGTCACACGGTCAGTGATCGGGGAGTGTCGACGTTCGGGGTGTCACACGGTCAGTGATCGGGTAGTGTCGACGTTCGGGGTGTCAGACGGTCAGTGATCGGGTAGTGTCGACGTTCGGGGTGTCACACGGTCAGTGATCGGGGAGTGTCGACGTTCGGGGTGTCACACGGTCAGTGATCGGGTAGTGTCGACGTTCGGGGTGTCACACGGTCAGTGATCGGGTAGTGTCGACGTTCGGGGTGTCAGACGGTCAGTGATCGGGTAGTGTCGACGTTCGGGGTGTCACACGGTCAGTGATCGGGCATTGTCGACGTTCGGGGTGTCAGACGGTCAGTGATCGGGTAGTGTCGACGTTCGAGGTGTCACACGGTCAGTGATCGGGGAGTGTCGACGTTCGGGGTGTCAGACGGTCAGTGATCGGGTAGTGTCGACGTTCGGGGTCTCACACGGTCAGTGATCGGGTAGTGTCGACGTTCGGGGTGTCAGACGGTCAGTGATCGGGTAGTGTCGACGTTCGGGGTGTCAGACGGTCAGTGATCGGGTAGTGTCGACGTTCGGGGTGTCGCACGGTCAGTGATCGGGGAGTGTCGACGTTCGGGGTGTCAGACGGTCAGTGATCGGGTAGTGTCGACGTTCGGGGTGTCACACGGTCAGTGATCGGGGAGTGTCGACGTTCGGGGTGTCACACGGTCAGTGATCGGGTAGTGTCGACGTTCGGGGTGTCACACGGTCAGTGATCGGGTAGTGTCGACGTTCGGGGTGTCAGACGGTCAGTGATCGGGTAGTGTCGACGTTCGGGGTGTCACACGGTCAGTGATCGGGCATTGTCGACGTTCGGGGTGTCAGACGGTCAGTGATCGGGTAGTGTCGACGTTCGAGGTGTCACACGGTCAGTGATCGGGGAGTGTCGACGTTCGGGGTGTCAGACGGTCAGTGATCGGGTAGTGTCGACGTTCGGGGTGTCAGACGGTCAGTGATCGGGTAGTGTCGACGTTCGGGGTGTCAGACGGTCAGTGATCGGGTAGTGTCGACGTTCGGGGTGTCAGACGGTCAGTGATCGGGTAGTGTCGACGTTCGGGGTGTCGCACGGTCAGTGATCGGGTAGTGTCGACGTTCGGGGTGTCACACGGTCAGTGATCGGGTAGTGTCGACGTTCGGGGTGTCAGATGGTCAGTGATCGGGTAGTGTCGACGTTCGGGGTGTCAGACGGTCAGTGATCGGGTAGTGTCGACGTTCGAGGTGTCACACGGTCAGTGATCGGGTAGTGTCGACGTTCGGGGTGTCACACGGTCAGTGATCGGGTAGTGTCGACGTTCGGGGTGTCAGATGGTCAGTGATCGGGTAGTGTCGACGTTCGGGGTGTCACACGGTCAGTGATCGGGTAGTGTCGACGTTCGGGGTGTCACACGGTCAGTGATCGGGTAGTGTCGACGTTCGGGGTGTCAGACGGTCAGTGATCGGGTAGTGTCGACGTTCGGGGTGTCACACGGTCAGTGATCGGGTAGTGTCGACGTTCGGGGTGTCAGACGGTCAGTGATCGGGTAGTGTCGACGTTCGGGGTGTCAGACGGTCAGTGATCGGGTAGTGTCGACGTTCGGGGTGACACACGGTCAGTGATCGGGTAGTGTCGACGTTCGGGGTGTCACACGGTCAGTGATCGGGTAGTGTCCACGTTCGGGGTGTCACACGGTCAGTGATCGGGTAGTGTCGACGTTCGGGGTGTCAGACGGTCAGTGATCGGGTAGTGTCGACGTTCGGGGTGTCAGACGGTCAGTGATCGGGTAGTGTCGACGTTCGGGGTGACACACGGTCAGTGATCGGGTAGTGTCGACGTTCGGGGTGTCACACGGTCAGTGATCGGGTAGTGTCCACGTTCGGGGTGTCACACGGTCAGTGATCGGGTAGTGTCGAC
The DNA here is from genome assembly GCF_030144855.1 of Hypanus sabinus. Taxonomy (NCBI): domain Eukaryota; kingdom Metazoa; phylum Chordata; class Chondrichthyes; order Myliobatiformes; family Dasyatidae; genus Hypanus; species Hypanus sabinus. The sequence goes on from NW_026779760.1 coordinate 61,978, forward strand.
GTTCGGGGTGTCACACGGTCAGTGATCGGGTAGTGTCGACGTTCGGGGTGTCAGACGGTCAGTGATCGGGTAGTGTCGACGTTCGGGGTGTCAGACGGTCAGTGATCGGGTAGTGTCGACGTTCGGGGTGTCAGACGGTCAGTGATCGGGTAGTGTCGACGTTCGGGGTGTCAGACGGTCAGTGATCGGGTAGTGTCGACGTTCGGGGTGTCACACGGTCAGTGATCGGGTAGTGTCGACGTTCGGGGTGTCAGACGGTCAGTGATCGGGCAGTGTCGACGTTCGGGGTGTCAGATGGTCAGTGATCGGGTAGTGTCGACGTTCGGGGTGTCACACGGTCAGTGATCGGGTAGTGTCGACGTTCGGGGTGTCACACGGTCAGTGATCGGGGAGTGTCGACGTTCGGGGTGTCACACGGTCAGTGATCGGGGAGTGTCGACGTTCGGGGTGTCAGACGGTCAGTGATCGGGTATTGTCTACGTTCGGGGTGTCAGACGGTCAGTGATCGGGTAGTGTCGACGTTCGGGGTGTCAGACGGTCGGTGATCGGGTAGTGTCGACGTTCGGGGTGTCAGACGGTCAGTGATCGGGTAGTGTCGACGTTCGGGGTGTCACACGGTCAGTGATCGGGTAGTGTCGACGTTCGGGGTGTCACACGGTCAGTGATCGGGTAGTGTCGACGTTCGGGGTGTCACACGGTCAGTGATCGGGTAGTGTCGACGTTCGGGGTGTCACACGGTCAGTGATCGGGTAGTGTCGACGTTCGGGGTGTCACATGGTCAGTGATCGGGTAGTGTCGACGTTCGGGGTGTCAGACGGTCAGTGATCGGGTAGTGTCGACGTTCGGGGTGTCAGACGGTCAGTGATCGGGTAGTGTCGACGTTCGGGGTGTCACACGGTCAGTGATCGGGTAGTGTCGACGTTCGGGGTGTCACACGGTCAGTGATCGGGTAGTGTCGACGTTCGAGGTGTCAGACGGTCAGTGATCGGGTAGTGTCGACGTTCGGGGTGTCAGACGGTCAGTGATCGGGTAGTGTCGACGTTCGGGGTGTCAGACGGTCAGTGATCGGGGAGTGTCGACGTTCCGGGTGTCAGACGGTCAGTGACCGGGTAGTGTCGACGTTCGGGGTGTCAGACGGTCAGTGACCGGGTAGTGTCGACGTTCGGGGTGTCAGACGGTCAGTGATCGGTTAGTGTCGACGTTCGGGGTGTCACACGGTCAGTGATCGTGTAGTGTCGACGTTCGGGGTGTCACACGGTCAGTGACCGGGTAGTGTCGACGTTCGGGGTGTCAGACGGTCAGTGACCGGGTAGTGTCGACGTTCGGGGTGTCAGACGGTCAGTGATCGGTTAGTGTCGACGTTCGGGGTGTCACACGGTCAGTGATCGTGTAGTGTCGACGTTCGGGGTGTCACACGGTCAGTGATCGGGTAGTGTCGACGTTCGGGGTGTCACACGGTCAGTGATCGGGTAGTGTCGACGTTCGGGGTGTCAGACGGTCAGTGATCGGGTAGTGTCGACGTTCGGGGTGTCACACGGTCAGTGATCGGGTAGTGTCGACGTTCGGGGTGTCACACGGTCAGTGATCGGGGAGTGTCGACGTTCGGGGTGTCAGACGGTCAGTGATCGGGTAGTGTCGACGTTCGGGGTGTCAGACGGTCAGTGATCGGGTAGTGTCGACGTTCGGGGTGTCAGACGGTCAGTGATCGGGTAGTGTCGACGTTCGGGGTGTCACACGGTCAGTGATCGGGGAGTGTCGACGTTCGGGGTGTCGCACGGTCAGTGATCGGGTGGTGTCGACGTTCGGGGTGTCACACGGTCAGTGATCGGGTAGTGTCGACGTTCGGGGTGTCACACGGTCAGTGATCGGGTAGTGTCGACGTTCGGGGTGTCAGACGGTCAGTGATCGGGTAGTGTCGACGTTCGGGGTGTCAGACGGTCAGTGATCGGGTGGTGTCGACGTTCGGGGTGTCACACGGTCAGTGATCGGGTAGTGTCGACGTTCGGGGTGTCAGACGGTCAGCGATCGGGTAGTGTCGACGTTCGGGGTGTCACACGGTCAGTGATCGGTTAGTGTCGACGTTCGGGGTGTCACACGGTCAGTGATCGGGTAGTGTCGACGTTCGGGGTGTCACACGGTCAGTGATCGGGTAGTGTCGACGTTCGGGGTGTCACACGGTCAGTGATCGGGTAGTGTCGACGTTCGGGGTGTCAGACGGTCAGTGATCGGGTAGTGTCGACGTTCGGGGTGTCACACGGTCAGTGATCGGGGAGTGTCGACGTTCGGGGTGTCGCACGGTCAGTGATCGGGTGGTGTCGACGTTCGGGGTGTCAGACGGTCAGTGATCGGGTAGTGTCGACGTTCGGGGTGTCAGACGGTCAGTGATCGGGTGGTGTCGACGTTCGGGGTGTCACACGGTCAGTGATCGGGTAGTGTCGACGTTCGGGGTGTCAGACGGTCAGTGATCGGGTAGTGTCGACGTTCGGGGTGTCACACGGTCAGTGATCGGGGAGTGTCGACGTTCGGGGTGTCGCACGGTCAGTGATCGGGTGGTGTCGACGTTCGGGGTGTCAGACGGTCAGTGATCGGGTAGTGTCGACGTTCGGGGTGTCAGACGGTCAGTGATCGGGTGGTGTCGACGTTCGGGGTGTCAGACGGTCAGTGATCGGGTAGTGTCGACGTTCGGGGTGTCAGTCGGTCAGTGATCGGGTAGTGTCGACGTTCGGGGTGTCACACGGTCAGTGATCGGGTAGTGTCGACGTTCGGGTTGTCAGACGGTCAGTGATCGGGTAGTGTCGACGTTCGGGGTGTCAGACGGTCAGTGATCGGGTAGTGTCGACGTTCGGGGTGTCAGACGGTCAGTGATCGGGTAGTGTCGACGTTCGGGGTGTCACACGGTCAGTGATCGGGTAGTGTCGACGTTCGGGGTGTCAGACGGTCAGTGATCGGGTAGTGTCGACGTTCGGGGTGTCACACGGTCAGTGATCGGGCAGTGTCGACGTTCGGGGTGTCAGACGGTCAGTGATCGGGTAGTGTCGACGTTCGGGGTGTCAGACGGTCAGTGATCGGGTAGTGTCGACGTTCGGGGTGTCAGACGGTCAGTGATCGGGTAGTGTCGACGTTCGGGGTGTCAGACGGTCAGTGATCGGGTAGTGTCGACGTTCGGGGTGTCGCACGGTCAGTGATCGGGTAGTGTCGACGTTCGGGGTGTCACACGGTCAGTGATCGGGTAGTGTCGACGTTCGGGGTGTCAGATGGTCAGTGATCGGGTAGTGTCGACGTTCGGGGTGTCAGACGGTCAGTGATCGGGTAGTGTCGACGTTCGAGGTGTCACACGGTCAGTGATCGGGTAGTGTCGACGTTCGGGGTGTCACACGGTCAGTGATCGGGTAGTGTCGACGTTCGGGGTGTCAGACGGTCAGTGATCGGGTAGTGTCGACGTTCGGTGTGTCACACGGTCAGTGATCGGGTAGTGTCGACGTTCGGGGTGTCAGACGGTCAGTGATCGGGTAGTGTCGACGTTCGGGGTGTCACACGGTCAGTGATCGGGTAGTGTCGACGTTCGGGGTGTCACACGGTCAGTGATCGGGTAGTGTCGACGTTCGGGGTGTCAGACGGTCAGTGATCGGGTAGTGTCGACGTTCGGGGTGTCACACGGTCAGTGATCGGGTAGTGTCGACGTTCGGGGTGTCACACGGTCAGTGATCGGGTAGTGTCTACGTTCGGGGTGTCAGTCGGTCAGTGATTGGGTAGTGTCGACGTTCGGGTTGTCACACGGTCAGTGATCGGGGAGTGTCGACGTTCGGGGTGTCAGACGGTCAGTGATCGGGTAGTGTCTACGTTCGGGGTGTCAGACGGTCAGTGATCGGGTAGTGTCGACGTTCGGGGTGTCACACGGTCGGTGATCGGGTAGTGTCGACGTTCGGGGTGTCAGACGGTCAGTGATCGGGTAGTGTCGACGTTCGGGGTGTCACACGGTCAGTGATCGGGTAGTGTCGACGTTCGGGGTGTCACACGGTCAGTGATCGGGTAGTGTCGACGTTCGGGGTGTCACACGGTCAGTGATCGGGTAGTGTCGACGTTCGGGGTGTCACACGGTCAGTGATCGGGTAGTGTCGACGTTCGGGGTGTCAGACGGTCAGTGATCGGGTAGTGTCGACGTTCGGGGTGTCAGACGGTCAGTGATCGGGTAGTGTCGACGTTCGGGGTGTCAGACGGTCAGTGATCGGGTAGTGTCGACGTTCGGGGTGTCACACGGTCAGTGATCGGGTAGTGTCGACGTTCGGGGTGTCACACGGTCAGTGATCGGGTAGTGTCGACGTTCGAGGTGTCACACGGTCAGTGATCGGGTAGTGTCGACGTTCGGGGTGTCAGACGGTCAGTGATCGGGTAGTGTCGACGTTCGGGGTGTCAGACGGTCAGTGATCGGGGAGTGTCGACGTTCGGGGTGTCAGACGGTCAGTGACCGGGTAGTGTCGACGTTCGGGGTGTCAGACGGTCAGTGACCGGGTAGTGTCGACGTTCGGGGTGTCAGACGGTCAGTGACCGGTTAGTGTCGACGTTCGGGGTGTCACACGGTCAGTGATCGTGTAGTGTCGACGTTCGGGGTGTCACACGGTCAGTGATCGGGTAGTGTCGACGTTCGGGGTGTCAGACGGTCAGTGACCGGGTAGTGTCGACGTTCGGGGTGTCAGACGGTCAGTGATCGGTTAGTGTCGACGTTCGGGGTGTCACACGGTCAGTGATCGTGTAGTGTCGACGTTCGGGGTGTCACACGGTCAGTGATCGGGTAGTGTCGACGTTCGGGGTGTCACACGGTCAGTGATCGGGTAGTGTCGACGTTCGGGGTGTCAGACGGTCAGTGATCGGGTAGTGTCGACGTTCGGGGTGTCACACGGTCAGTGATCGGGTAGTGTCGACGTTCGGGGTGTCACACGGTCAGTGATCGGGGAGTGTCGACGTTCGGGGTGTCAGACGGTCAGTGATCGGGTAGTGTCGACGTTCGGGGTGTCAGACGGTCAGTGATCGGGTAGTGTCGACGTTCGGGGTGTCACACGGTCAGTGATCGGGGAGTGTCGACGTTCGGGGTGTCGCACGGTCAGTGATCGGGTGGTGTCGACGTTCGGGGTGTCACACGGTCAGTGATCGGGTAGTGTCGACGTTCGGGGTGTCACACGGTCAGTGATCGGGTAGTGTCGACGTTCGGGGTGTCAGACGGTCAGTGATCGGGTAGTGTCGACGTTCGGGGTGTCAGACGGTCAGTGATCGGGTAGTGTCGACGTTCGGGGTGTCAGACGGTCAGTGATCGGGTAGTGTCGACGTTCGGGGTGTCAGACGGTCAGTGATCGGGTAGTGTCGACGTTCGGGGTGTCAGACGGTCAGTGATCGGGTAGTGTCGACGTTCGGGGTGTCAGACGGTCAGTGATCGGGTAGTGTCGACGTTCGGGGTGTCACACGGTCAGTGATCGGGTAGTGTCGACGTTCGGGGTGTCAGACGGTCAGCGATCGGGTAGTGTCGACGTTCGGGGTGTCACACGGTCAGTGATCGGGTAGTGTCGACGTTCGGGGTGTCAGACGGTCAGTGATCGGGTAGTGTCGACGTTCGGGGTGTCAGACGGTCAGTGATCGGGTAGTGTCGACGTTCGGGGTGTCAGACGGTCAGTGATCGGGTAGTGTCGACGTTCGGGGTGTCACACGGTCAGTGATCGGGTAGTGTCGACGTTCGGGGTGTCAGACGGTCAGTGATCGGGTAGTGTCGACGTTCGGGGTGTCAGACGGTCAGTGACCGGGTAGTGTCGACGTTCGGGGTGTCACACGGTCAGTGATCGGGTAGTGTCGACGTTCGGGGTGTCAGACGGTCAGTGATCGGGTAGTGTCGACGTTCGGGGTGTCAGACGGTCAGTGATCGGGTAGTGTCGACGTTCGGGGTGTCTCACGGTCAGTGATCGGGTAGTGTCGACGTTCGGGGTGTCAGACGGTCAGTGATCGGGTAGTGTCGACGTTCGGGGTGTCAGACGGTCAGTGATCGGTTAGTGTCGACGTTCGGGGTGTCACACGTTCAGTGATCGGGTAGTGTCGACGTTCGGGGTGTCAGACGGTCAGTGATCGGGTAGTGTCGACGTTCGGGGTGTCACACGGTCAGTGATCGGGTAGTGTCGACGTTCGGGGTGTCAGACGGTCAGTGATCGGGTAGTGTCGACGTTCGGGGTGTCACACGGTCAGTGATCGGGTAGTGTCGACGTTCGGGGTGTCACACGGTCAGTGATCGGGTAGTGTCGACGTTCGGGGTGTCAGACGGTCAGTGATCGGGTAGTGTCGACGTTCGGGGTGTCGCACGGTCAGTGATCGGGTGGTGTCGACGTTCGGGGTGTCAGACGGTCAGTGATCGGGTAGTGTCGACGTTCGGGGTGTCAGACGGTCAGTGATCGGGTGGTGTCGACGTTCGGGGTGTCACACGGTCAGTGATCGGGTAGTGTCGACGTTCGGGGTGTCAGACGGTCAGTGATCGGGTAGTGTCGACGTTCGGGGTGTCACACGGTCAGTGATCGGGGAGTGTCGACGTTCGGGGTGTCGCACGGTCAGTGATCGGGTGGTGTCGACGTTCGGGGTGTCAGACGGTCAGTGATCGGGTAGTGTCGACGTTCGGGGTGTCAGACGGTCAGTGATCGGGTGGTGTCGACGTTCGGGGTGTCAGACGGTCAGTGATCGGGTAGTGTCGACGTTCGGGGTGTCAGTCGGTCAGTGATCGGGTAGTGTCGACGTTCGGGGTGTCACACGGTCAGTGATCGGGTAGTGTCGACGTTCGGGTTGTCAGACGGTCAGTGATCGGGTAGTGTCGACGTTCGGGGTGTCAGACGGTCAGTGATCGGGTAGTGTCGACGTTCGGGGTGTCAGACGGTCAGTGATCGGGTAGTGTCGACGTTCGGGGTGTCACACGGTCAGTGATCGGGTAGTGTCGACGTTCGGGGTGTCAGACGGTCAGTGATCGGGTAGTGTCGACGTTCGGGGTGTCACACGGTCAGTGATCGGGCAGTGTCGACGTTCGGGGTGTCAGACGGTCAGTGATCGGGTAGTGTCGACGTTCGGGGTGTCAGACGGTCAGTGATCGGGTAGTGTCGACGTTCGGGGTGTCAGACGGTCAGTGATCGGGTAGTGTCGACGTTCGGGGTGTCAGACGGTCAGTGATCGGGTAGTGTCGACGTTCGGGGTGTCGCACGGTCAGTGATCGGGTAGTGTCGACGTTCGGGGTGTCACACGGTCAGTGATCGGGTAGTGTCGACGTTCGGGGTGTCAGACGGTCAGTGATCGGGTAGTGTCGACGTTCGGGGTGTCAGACGGTCAGTGATCGGGTAGTGTCGACGTTCGAGGTGTCACACGGTCAGTGATCGGGTAGTGTCGACGTTCGGGGTGTCACACGGTCAGTGATCGGGTAGTGTCGACGTTCGGGGTGTCAGACGGTCAGTGATCGGGTAGTGTCGACGTTCGGTGTGTCACACGGTCAGTGATCGGGTAGTGTCGACGTTCGGGGTGTCAGACGGTCAGTGATCGGGTAGTGTCGACGTTCGGGGTGTCACACGGTCAGTGATCGGGTAGTGTCGACGTTCGGGGTGTCACACGGTCAGTGATCGGGTAGTGTCGACGTTCGGGGTGTCAGACGGTCAGTGATCGGGTAGTGTCGACGTTCGGGGTGTCACACGGTCAGTGATCGGGTAGTGTCGACGTTCGGGGTGTCACACGGTCAGTGATCGGGTAGTGTCTACGTTCGGGGTGTCAGTCGGTCAGTGATCGGGTAGTGTCGACGTTCGGGTTGTCACACGGTCAGTGATCGGGTAGTGTCGACGTTCGGGGTGCCAGACGGTCAGTGATCGGGTAGTGTCGACGTTCGGGGTGTCAGACGGTCAGTGATCGGGTAGTGTCGACGTTCGGGGTGTCACACGGTCAGTGATCGGGTAGTGTCGACGTTCGGGGTGTCACACGGTCAGTGATCGGGTAGTGTCGACGTTCGCGGTGTCACACGGTCAGTGATCGGGTAGTGTCGACGTTCGGGGTGTCAGACGGACAGTGATCGGGTAGTGTCGACGTTCGGGGTGTCAGACGGTCAGTGATCGGGTAGTGTCGACGTTCGGGGTGTCAGACGGTCAGTGACCGGGTAGTGTCGACGTTCGGGGTGTCACAGGGTCAGTGATCGGGTAGTGTCGACGTTCGGGGTGTCAGACGGTCAGTGATCGGGTAGTGTCGACGTTCGGGGTGTCACACGGTCAGTGATCGGGGAGTGTCGACGGTCGGGGTGTCACACGGTCAGTGATCGGGTAGTGTCGCGTTCGGGGTGTCAGACGGTCAGTGATCGGGTAGTGTCGACGTTCGGGGTGTCAGACGGTCAGTGATCGGGTAGTGTCGACGTTCGGGGTGTCAGACGGTCAGTGATCGGGGAGTGTCGACGTTCGGGGTGTCACACGGTCAGTGATCGGGTAGTGTCGACGTTCGGGGTGTCACACGGTCAGTGATCGGGTAGTGTCGACGTTCGGGGTGTCACACGGTCAGTGATCGGGTAGTGTTGACGTTCGGGGTGTCAGACGGTCAGTGATCGGGTAGTGTCGACGTTCGGGGTGTCAGACGGTCAGTGATCGGGTAGTGTCGACGTTCGGGGTGTCAGACGGTCAGTGATCGGGTAGTGTCGACGTTCGGGGTGTCACACGGTCAGTGATCGGGTAGTGTCGACGTTCGGGGTCTCACACGGTCAGTGATCGGGCAGGGTCGACGTTCGGGGTGTCAGACGGTCAGTGATCGGGTAGTGTCGACGTTCGGGGTGTCGCACGGTCAGTGATCGGGTAGTGTCGACGTTCGGGGTGTCAGACGGTCAGTGATCGGGTAGTGTCGACGTTCGGGGTGTCAGACGGTCAGTGATCGGGTAGTGTCGACGTTCGGGGTGTCACACGGTCAGTGATCGGGTAGTGTCGACGTTCGGGGTGTCACACGGTCAGTGACCGGGGAGTGTCGACGTTCGGGGTGTCACACGGTCAGTGATCGGGTAGTGTCGACGTTCGGGGTGTCAGACGGTCAGTGATCGGGTAGTGTCGACGTTCGGGGTGTCACAGGGTCAGTGATCGGGTAGTGTCGACGTTCGGGGTGTCAGACGGTCAGTGATCGGGTAGTGTCGACGTTCGGGGTGTCAGACGGTCAGTCATCGGGTAGTGTCGACGTTCGGGGTGTCAGACGGTCAGTGATCGGGTAGTGTCGACGTTCGGGGTGTCACACGGTCAGTGATCGGGCAGTGTCGACGTTCGGGGTGTCACACGGTCAGTGATCGGGTAGTGTCGACGTTCGGGGTGTCAGACGGTCAGTGATCGGGTAGTGTCGACGTTCGGGGTGTCACACGGTCAGTGATCGGGTAGTGTCGACGTTCGGGGTGTCACACGGTCAGTGATCGGGTAGTGTCGACGTTCGGGGTGTCACACGGTCAGTGATCGGGTAGTGTCGACGTTCGGGGTGTCAGACGGTCAGTGATCGGGTAGTGTCGACGTTCGGGGTGTCACACGGTCAGTGATCGGGGAGTGTCGACGTTCGGGGTGTCGCACGGTCAGTGATCGGGTGGTGTCGGCGTTCGGGGTGTCAGACGGTCAGTGATCGGGTAGTGTCGACGTTCGGGGTGTCAGACGGTCAGTGATCGGGTGGTGTCGACGTTCGGGGTGTCACACGGTCAGTGATCGGGTAGTGTCGACGTTCGGGGTGTCAGACGGTCAGCGATCGGGTAGTGTCGACGTTCGGGGTGTCACACGGTCAGTGATCGGTTAGTGTCGACGTTCGGGGTGTCACACGGTCAGTGATCGGTTAGTGTCGACGTTCGGGGTGTCACACGGTCAGTGATCGGGTAGTGACGACGTTCGGGGTGTCACACGGTCAGTGATCGGGTAGTGTCGACGTTCGGGGTGTCTCACGGTCAGTGATCGGGTAGTGTCGACGTTCGGGGTGTCACACGGTCAGTGATCGGGTAGTGTCGACGTTCGGGGTGTCAGACGGTCAGTGATCGGGTAGTGTCGACGTTCGGGGTGTCACACGGTCAGTGATCGGGGAGTGTCGACGTTCGGGGTGTCGCACGGTCAGTGATCGGGTGGTGTCGACGTTCGGGGTGTCAGACGGTCAGTGATCGAGTAGTGTCGACGTTCGGGGTGTCAGACGGTCAGTGATCGGGTGGTGTCGACGTTCGGGGTGTCACACGGTCAGTGATCGGGTAGTGTCGACGTTCGGGGTGTCAGACGGTCAGTGATCGGGTAGTGTCGACGTTCGGGGTGTCACACGGTCAGTGATCGGGGAGTGTCGACGTTCGGGGTGTCGCACGGTCAGTGATCGGGTGGTGTCGACGTTCGGGGTGTCAGACGGTCAGTGATCGGGTGGTGTCGACGTTCGGGGTGTCAGACGGTCAGTGATCGGGTGGTGTCGACGTTCGGGGTGTCAGACGGTCAGTGATCGGGTAGTGTCGACGTTCGGGGTGTCAGTCGGTCAGTGATCGGGTAGTGTCGACGTTCGGGGTGTCACACGGTCAGTGATCGGGTAGTGTCGACGTTCGGGTTGTCAGACGGTCAGTGATCGGGTAGTGTCGACGTTCGGGGTGTCAGACGGTCAGTGATCGGGTAGTGTCGACGTTCGGGGTGTCAGACGGTCAGTGATCGGGTAGTGTCGACGTTCGGGGTGTCACACGGTCAGTGATCGGGTAGTGTCGACGTTCGGGGTGTCAGACGGTCAGTGATCGGGTAGTGTCGACGTTCGGGGTGTCACACGGTCAGTGATCGGGTAGTGTCGACGTTCGGGGTGTCAGATGGTCAGTGATCGGGTAGTGTCGACGTTCGGGGTGTCAGACGGTCAGTGATCGGGTAGTGTCGACGTTCGAGGTGTCACACGGTCAGTGATCGGGTAGTGTCGACGTTCGGGGTGTCACACGGTCAGTGATCGGGTAGTGTCGACGTTCGGGGTGTCAGATGGTCAGTGATCGGGTAGTGTCGACGTTCGGGGTGTCACACGGTCAGTGATCGGGTAGTGTCGACGTTCGGGGTGTCACACGGTCAGTGATCGGGTAGTGTCGACGTTCGGGGTGTCAGACGGTCAGTGATCGGGTAGTGTCGACGTTCGGGGTGTCACACGGTCAGTGATCGGGTAGTGTCGACGTTCGGGGTGTCACACGGTCAGTGATCGGGTAGTGTCGACGTTCGGGGTGTCAGACGGTCAGTGATCGGGTAGTGTCGACGTTCGGGGTGTCACACGGTCAGTGATCGGGTGGTGTCGACGTTCGGGGTGTCACACGGTCAGTGATCGGGTAGTGTCGACGTTCGGGGTGTCACACGGTCAGTGATCGGGGAGTGTCGACGTTCGGGGTGTCACACGGTCAGTGATCGGGTAGTGTCTACGTTCGGGGTGTCAGACGGTCAGTGATTGGGTAGTGTCGACGTTCGGGTTGTCACACGGTCAGTGATCGGGTAGTGTCGACGTTCGGGGTGCCAGACGGTCAGTGATCGGGTAGTGTCGACGTTCGGGGTGTCAGACGGTCAGTGATCGGGTAGTGTCGACGTTCGGGGTGTCACACGGTCAGTGATCGGGTAGTGTCGACGTTCGGGGTGTCACACGGTCAGTGATCGGGTAGTGTCGACGTTCGGGGTGTCAGACGGACAGTGATCGGGTAGTGTCGACGTTCGGGGTGTCAGACGGTCAGTGATCGGGTAGTGTCGACGTTCGGGGTGTCAGACGGTCAGTGACCGGGTAGTGTCGACGTTCGGGGTGTCACAGGGTCAGTGATCGGGTAGTGTCGACGTTCGGGGTGTCAGACGGTCAGTGATCGGGTAGTGTCGACGTTCGGGGTGTCACACGGTCAGTGATCGGGGAGTGTCGACGGTCGGGGTGTCACACGGTCAGTGATCGGGTAGTGTCGCGTTCGGGGTGTCAGACGGTCAGTGATCGGGTAGTGTCGACGTTCGGGGTGTCAGACGGTCAGTGATCGGGTAGTGTCGACGTTCGGGGTGTCAGACGGTCAGTGATCGGGTAGTGTCGACGTTCGGGGTGTCACACGGTCAGTGATCGGGTAGTGTCGACGTTCGGGGTGTCACACGGTCAGTGATCGGGTAGTGTCGACGTTCGGGGTGTCAGACGGTCAGTGATCGGGTAGTGTCGACGTTCGGGGTGTCACACGGTCAGTGATCGGGTAGTGTCGACGTTCGGGGTGTCAGACGGTCAGTGATCGGGTAGTGTCGACGTTCGGGGTGTCACAGCGGTCAGTGATCGGGTAGTGTCGACGTTCGGGGTGTCAGACGGTCAGTGATCGGGTAGTGTCGACGTTCGGGGTGTCACACGGTCAGTGATCGGGGAGTGTCGACGTTCGGGGTCACAGTAGTGTCAGTGATCGGGTAGTGTCGA
>NW_026779761.1:0-74375 GCF_030144855.1 Hypanus sabinus
AACTCTCCCACCAGCTCCTAAATCCCTCCCCGTCTCTGTAACTCTCCCACCGGCTCCTACACCCCTACCCGTCTGTAACTCTCCCACCGGCTCCTAGACCCCTCCCCGTCTCTGAAACTCTCCCACCGGCTCCTAGACCCCTCCCCGTCTCTGTAACTCCCCCACCGGCTCCTACACCCCTCCCCATCTCTGTAACTCCCCCACCGGCTGTTACACCCCTCCCCGTCTCTGTAACTCTCCCTCCGGCTCCTAGACCCCTCCCCGTCTCTGTAACTCCCCCACCAGCTCCTAGACCCCTACCCGTCTCTGTAACTCCCCCACCGGCTCCTACACCCCTCCCCGTCTCTGTAACTCTCCCACCGGCTCCTAGACCCCTCCCCGTCTCTGTAACTCTCCCACCGGCTCCTCGACCCCTACCCGTCTCTGTAACTCTCCCACCGGCTCCTAGACCCCTCCCCGTCTCTGTAACTCCCCCACCGGCTCCTACAGCCCTCCCTGTCTCTGTAACTCCCCCACCAGCTCCTAGACCCCTACCCGTCTCTGTAACTCTCCCACCGGCTCCTGGACCCCTCCCCGTCTCTGTAACTCCCCCACCAGCTCCTAGACCCCTCCCCGTCTCTGTAACTCCCCCACCGGCTCCTACACCCCTCCCCGTCTCTGTAACTCTCCCACCGGCTCCTAGACCCCTACCCGTCTGTAACTCTCCCACCGGCTCCTAGACCCCTCCCCGTCTCTGAAACTCTCCCACCGGCTCCTAGACCCCTCCCCGTCTCTGTAACTCCCCCACCAGCTCCTACACCCCTCCCCATCTCTGTAACTCCCCCACCGGCTGTTACACCCCTCCCCGTCTCTGTAACTCTCCCTCCGGCTGCTAGACCCCTCCCCGTCTCTGTAACTCCCCCACCGGCTCCTAGACCCCTACCCGTCTCTGTAACTCCCCCACCGGCTCCTACACCCCTCCCCGTCTCTGTAACTCTCCCACCGGCTCCTAGACCCCTCCCCGTCTCTGTAACTCTCCCACCGGCTCCTCGACCCCTACCCATCTCTGTAACTCTCCCACCGGCTCCTAGACCCCTCCCCGTCTCTGTAACTCCCCCACCGGCTCCTACACCCCTCCCCATCTCTGTAACTCCCCCACCGGCTGTTACACCCCTCCCCGTCTCTGTAACTCTCCCACCGGCTCCTACACCCCTCCCCATCTCTGTAACTCCCCCACCGGCTGTTACACCCCTCCCCGTCTCTGTAACTCTCCCACCGGCTCGTAGACCCCTCCCCGTCTCTGTAACTCCCCCACCGGCTCCTACACCCCTCCCCATTTCTGTAACTCCCCCACCGGCTGTTACACCCCTCCCCGTCTCTGTAACTCTCCTACCGGCTCCTAGACCCCTCCCCGTCTCTGTAACTCCCCCACCGGCTCCTAGACCCCTCCCCGTCTCTGTAACTCTCCCACTGGCTCCTAGACCCCTCCCCGTGTCTGTAACTCTCCCACTGGCTCCTACACCCCTCCCCGTCTCTGTAACTCCCACACCGGCACCTAGACCCCTCCCCGTCTCTGTAACTCCCCCACCGGCTCCTAAACCCCTCCCCGTCTCTGTAACTCCCCCACCAGCTCCTAGACCCCTCCCCGTCTCTGTAACTCCCCCACCGGCTCCTACACCCCTCCCCGTCTCTGTAACTCTCCCACCGGCTCCTAGACCCCTACCCGTCTGTAACTCTCCCACCGGCTCCTAGACCCCTCCCCGTCTCTGAAACTCTCCCACCGGCTCCTAGACCCCTCCCCGTCTCTGTAACTCCCCCACCAGCTCCTACACCCCTCCCCATCTCTGTAACTCCCCCACCGGCTGTTACACCCCTCCCCGTCTCTGTAACTCTCCCTCCGGCTGCTAGACCCCTCCCCGTCTCTGTAACTCCCCCACCGGCTCCTAGACCCCTACCCGTCTCTGTAACTCCCCCACCGGCTCCTACACCCCTCCCCGTCTCTGTAACTCTCCCACCGGCTCCTAGACCCCTCCCCGTCTCTGTAACTCTCCCACCGGCTCCTCGACCCCTACCCATCTCTGTAACTCTCCCACCGGCTCCTAGACCCCTCCCCGTCTCTGTAACTCCCCCACCGGCTCCTACACCCCTCCCCATCTCTGTAACTCCCCCACCGGCTGTTACACCCCTCCCCGTCTCTGTAACTCTCCCACCGGCTCCTACACCCCTCCCCATCTCTGTAACTCCCCCACCGGCTGTTACACCCCTCCCCGTCTCTGTAACTCTCCCACCGGCTCGTAGACCCCTCCCCGTCTCTGTAACTCCCCCACCGGCTCCTACACCCCTCCCCATTTCTGTAACTCCCCCACCGGCTGTTACACCCCTCCCCGTCTCTGTAACTCTCCTACCGGCTCCTAGACCCCTCCCCGTCTCTGTAACTCCCCCACCGGCTCCTAGACCCCTCCCCGTCTCTGTAACTCTCCCACTGGCTCCTAGACCCCTCCCCGTGTCTGTAACTCTCCCACTGGCTCCTACACCCCTCCCCGTCTCTGTAACTCCCACACCGGCACCTAGACCCCTCCCCGTCTCTGTAACTCCCCCACCGGCTCCTAAACCCCTACCCGTCTCTGTAACTCCCCCACCGGCTCCTAAACCCCTACCCATCTCTGTAACTCCCCCACCAGCTCCTAAACCCCTACCCGACTCTGTAACTCCCCCACCGGCTCCTACACCCCTCCCCGTCTCTGTAACTCTGTAACTCCCCCACCGGCTCCTAGACCCCTCCCCGTCTCTGTAACTCCCCCACCGGCTCCTACACCCCTCCCCGTCTCTGTAACTCCCCCACCGGCTCCTACACCCCTCCCCGTCTCTGTAACTCCCCCACCGGCTCCTAGACCCCTCCCTGTCTCTGTAACTCCCCCACCGGCTCCTACACCCCTCCCCGTCTCTGTAACTCCCCCACCGGCTCCTACATCCCTCCCCGTCTCTGTAACTCCCCCACCGGCTCCGAGACCCCTCCCCGTCTCTGTAACTCCCCCACCGGCTCCTACACCCCTCCCCGTCTCTGTAACTCCCCCACCGGCTCCTACACCCCTCCCCTTCTCTGTAACTCCCCCACCGGTTCCTACACCCCTCCCCGTCTCTGTAACTCCGCCACCGGCTCCTACACCCCTCCCCATCTCTGTAACTCCCCCACCGGCTCCTACACCCCTCCCTGTCTCTGTAACTCCCCCACCGGCTCCTAGACCACTCCCCGTCTCTGTAACTCCCCCACCGGCTCCTACACCCCTCCCCGTCTCTGTAACACCCCCACCGGCTCCTACACCCCTCCCCGTCTCTGTAACTCCCCCACGGTCTCCTAGACCCCACCCCGTCTCTGTAACTCCCCCACCGGCTGTTACACCCCTCCCCGTCTCTGTAACTCCCCCACCGGCTGTTACACCCCTCCCCGTCTCTGTAACTCCCCCACTGGCTGTTACACCCCTCCCCGTCTCTGTAACTCCCCCACCGGCTCCGAGTCCCCTCCCCGTCTCTGTAACTCCCCCACCGGCTCCTACACCCCTCCCCGACTCTGTAACTCCCCCACCGGCTCCTACACCCCTCCCCGTCTCTGTAACTCCCCCACCGGCTCCTAAACCCCTCCCCAACTCTGTAACTCCCCCACCGTCTCCGAGTCCCCTCCCCGTCTCTGTAGCTCCCCCACCGGCTCCTACACCCCTCCCCGACACTGTAACTCCCCCACCGGCTCTTACACCCCTCCCCGTCTCTGTAACTCCCCCACCAGCTCCTACACCCCTCCCCGACTCTGTAACTCTCCCACCGGCTCCTACACCCCTCCCCGTCTCTGTAACTCCCCCACCGGCTGCTAGACCCCTCCCCGTCTCTGTAACTCCCCCACCGGCTCATAGACCCCTCCCCGTCTCTGTAACTCCCCCACCGGCTCCTACACCCCTCCCCGTCTCTGTAACTCCCCCACCGTCTCCTAGACCCCGCCCCCGTCTCTGTAACTCCCCCCACCGGCTCCTCGACCCCTCCCCGTCTCTGTAACTCCCCCACCGGCTCCTAAACCCCTACCCGTCTCTGTAACTCCCCCACCGGCTCCTAATCCCCTCCACGTCTCTGTAACTCCCCCACCAGCTCCTAGACCCCTACCCGTCTCTGTAACTCTCCCACCGGCTCCTGGACCCCTCCCCGTCTCTGTAACTCCCCCACCGGCTCCACACCCCTCCCCATCTCTGTAACTCCCCCACCGGCTGTTACACCCCTCCCCGTCTCTGTAACTCTCCCACCGGCTCCTACACCCCTCCCCATCTCTGTAACTCCCCCACCAGCTGTTACACCCCTCCCCGTCTCTGTAACTCTCCCACCGGCTCCTAGACCCCTCCCCGTCTCTGTAACTCCCCCACCGGCTCCTACACCCCTCCCCATCTCTGTAACTCCCCCACCGGCTGTTACACCCCTCCCCGTCTCTGTAACTCTCCCACCGGCTCCTAGACCCCTCCCCATCTCTGTAACTCCCTCACCGGCTCCTAAACCCCTACCCGTCTCTGTAACTCCCCCTCCGGCTCCTACACCCCTCCCCGACTCTGTAACTCCCCCACCGGCTCCTAGACCCCTCCCCGTCTCTGTAACTCCCCCACCGGCTCCTACACCCCTCCCCGTCTCTGTAACTCCCCCCCCCGGCTCCTACACCCCTACCCGTCTCTGTAACTCCCCCACCGGCTCCTACATCCCTCTCCGACTCTGTAACTCCCCCACCGGCTCATAGACCCCTCCCCGTCTCTGTAACTCCCCCACCGGCTCCTAGACCCCTCCCCGTCTCTGTAACTCCCCCACCGGCTCCTAAACCCCTCCCCGTCTCTGTAACTCCCCCACCGGCTCCTACACCCCTCCCCGTCTCTGTAAACTCCAACCACACGTCTCCTAGACCCCTCCCCGTATCTGTAACTCCCCCACCGTCTCCTACACCCCTCCCCGTCTCTGTAACTCCCCCACCGGCTCGTAGACCCCTCCCCGACTCTGTAACTCCACCACGGGCTCGTAGACCCCTCCCCGTCTCTGTAACTCCCGCACCGGCTCCTACACCCCTCCCCGTCTCTGTAACTCCCCCACCGGCTCCTACACCCCTCCCCGACTCTGTAACTCTCCCACCGTCTCCTAGACCCCTCCCCATCTCTGTAACTCCCCCACCAGCTCCTAGACCCCTCCCCGTCTCTGTAAATCCCCCACCGGCTCCTAAACCCCTCCCCGTCTCTGTAACTCTCCTACCAGCTCCTAGACCCCTCCTCGTCTCTGTAACTCCCCCACCGGCTCCTACACCCCTCCCCGTCTCTGTAACTCTCCCACCAGCTCCTAAATCCCTCCCCGTCTCTGTAACTCTCCCACCGGCTCCTACACCCCTACCCGTCTGTAACTCTCCCACCGGCTCCTAGACCCCTCCCCGTCTCTGAAACTCTCCCACCGGCTCCTAGACCCCTCCCCGTCTCTGTAACTCCCCCACCGGCTCCTACACCCCTCCCCATCTCTGTAACTCCCCCACCGGCTGTTACACCCCTCCCCGTCTCTGTAACTCTCCCTCCGGCTCCTAGACCCCTCCCCGTCTCTGTAACTCCCCCACCGGCTCCTAGACCCCTACCCGTCTCTGTAACTCCCCCACCGGCTCCTACACCCCTCCCCGTCTCTGTAACTCTCCCACCGGCTCCTAGACCCCTCCCCGTCTCTGTAACTCTCCCACCGGCTCCTCGACCCCTACCCGTCTCTGTAACTCTCCCACCGGCTCCTAGACCCCTCCCCGTCTCTGTAACTCCCCCACCGGCTCCTACACCCCTCCCCATCTCTGTAACTCCCCCACCGGCTGTTACACCCCTCCCCGTCTCTGTAACTCTCCCACCGGATCCTACACCCCTCCCCATCTCTGTAACTCCCCCACCGGCTGTTACACCCCTCCCCGTCTCTGTAACTCTCCCACCGGCTCCTAGACCCCTCCCCGTCTCTGTAACTCCCCCACCGGCTCCTACACCCCTCCCCATCTCTGTAACTCCCCCACCGGCTGTTACACCCCTCCCAGTCTCTGTAACTCTCCTACCGGCTCCTAGACCCCTCCCCGTCTCTGTAACTCCCCCACCGGCTCCTAGACCCCTCCCCGTCTCTGTAACTCTCCCACTGGCTACTAGACCCCTCCCCGACTCTGTAACACTCCCACTGGCTCCTACACCCCTCCCCGTCTCTGTAACTCCCACACCGGCACCTAGACCCCTCCCTGTCTCTGTAACTCCCCCACCGGCTCCTAAACCCCTACCCGTCTCTGTAACTCCCCCACCGGCTCCTAAACCCCTACCCGTCTCTGTAACTCCCCCACCGGCTCCTGAACCCCTACCCGACTCTGTAACTACCCCACCGGCTCCTACACCCCTCCCCGTCTCTGTAACTCTGTAACTCCCCCAGGGGCTCGTAGACCCCTCCCCGTCTCTGTAACTCCCCCTCCGGCTCCTACACCCCTCCCCGTCTCTGTAACTCCCCCACCGGCTCCTACACCCCTCCCCGTCTCTGTAACTCCCCCACCGGCTCCTACACCCCTCCCCGTCTCTGTAACTCCCCCACCGGCTCCTAAACCCCACCCCGTCTCTGTAACTCCCCCACCGGCTCCTACACCCCTCCCCGTCTCTGTAACTCCCCCACCGGCTCCGAGACCCCTCCCCGTCTCTGTAACTCCCCCACCGGCTCCTACACCCCTCCCCGTCTCTGTAACTCCCCCACCGGCTCCTACACCCCTCCCCGTCTCTGTAACTCCCCCACCGGCTCCTACACCCCTCCCCGACTCTGTAACTCTCCCACCGGCTCCTACACCCCTCCCCGTCTCTGTAACTCCCCCACCGCTCCTAGACCCCTCCCCGTCTCTGTAACTCCCCCACCGGCTCATAGACCCCTCCCCGTCTCTGTAACTCCCCCACCGGCTCCTACACCCCTCCCCGTCTCTGTAACTCCCCCACCGTCTCCTAGACCCCGCCCCGTCTCTGTAACTCCCCCAACGGCTCCTAGACCCCTCCCCGTCTCTGTAACTCCCCCCACCGGCTCCTTGACCCCTCCCCGTCTCTGTAACTCCCCCACCGGCTCCTAAACCCCTACCCGTCTCTGTAACTCCCCCCACCGGCTCCTAATCCCCTCCACGTCTCTGTAACTCCCCCACCAGCTCCTAGACCCCTACCCGTCTCTGTAACTCTCCCACCGGCTCCTGGACCCCTCCCCGTCTCTGTAACTCCCCCACCGGCTCCACACCCCTCCCCATCTCTGTAACTCCCCCACCGGCTGTTACACCCCTCCCCGTCTCTGTAACTCTCCCACCGGCTCCTACACCCCTCCCCATCTCTGTAACTCCCCCACCGGCTGTTACACCCCTCCCCGTCTCGGTAACTCTCCCACCGGCTCCTAGACCCCTCCCCGTCTCTGTAACTCCCCCACCGGCTCCTACACCCCTCCCCATCTCTGTAACTCCCCCACCGGCTGTTACACCCCTCCCCGTCTCTGTAACTCTCCCACCGGCTCCTAGACCCCTCCCCATCTCTGTAACTCCCTCACCGGCTCCTAAACCCCTACCCGTCTCTGTAACTCCCCCACCGGCTCCTACACCCCTCCCCGACTCTGTAACTCCCCCACCGGCTCCTAGACCCCTCCCCGTCTCTGTAACTCCCCCACCGGCTCCTACACCCCTCCCCGTCTCTGTAACTCCCCCCCCGGCTCCTACACCCCTACCCGTCTCTGTAACTCCCCCACCGGCTCCTACATCCCTCTCCGACTCTGTAACTCCCCCACCGGCTCATAGACCCCTCCCCGTCTCTGTAACTCCCCCACCGGCTCCTAGACCCCTCCCCGTCTCTGTAACTCCCCCACCGGCTCCTAAACCCCTCCCCGTCTCTGTAACTCCCCCACCGGCTCCTACACCCCTCCCCGTCTCTGTAACTCCCCCACCGTCTCCTAGACCCCTCCCCGTATCTGTAACTCCCCCACCGTCTCCTACACCCCTCCCCGTCTCTGTAACTCCCCCACCGGCTCGTAGACCCCTCCCCGACTCTGTAACTCCACCACGGGCTCGTAGACCCCTCCCCGTCTCTGTAACTCCCTCACCGGCTCCTACACCCCTCCCTGTCTCTGTAACTCCCCCACCGGCTCATACACCCCTCCCCGACTCTGTAACTCTGCCACCGTCTCCTAGACCCCTCCCCATCTCTGTAACTCCCCCACCAGCTCCTAGACCCCTCCCCGTCTCTGTAAATCCCCCACCGGCTCCTAGACCCCTCCCCGTCTCTGTAACTCTCCTACCAGCTCCTAGACCCCTCCCCGTCTCTGTAACTCCCCCACCGGCTCCTACACCCCTCCCCGTCTCTGTAACTCTCCCACCGGCTCCTAGACCCCTACCCGTCTGTAAATCCCCCACCGGCTCCTAGATCCCTCCCCGTCTCTGTAACTCTCCCACCGGCTCCTACACCCCTACCCGTCTGTAACTCTCCCACCGGCTCCTAGACCCCTCCCCGTCTCTGAAACTCTCCCACCGGCTCCTAGACCCCTCCCCGTCTCTGTAACTCCCCCACCTGCTCCTACACCCCTCCCCATCTCTGTAACTCCCCCACCGGCTGTTACACACCTCCCCGTCTCTGTAACTCTTCCACCGGCTCCTAGACCCCTCCCCGTCTCTGTAACTCCCCCACCGGCTCCTAGACCCCTACCCGTCTCTGTAACTCCCCCACCGGCTCCTACACCCCTCCCCGTCTCTGTAACTCTCCCACCGGCTCCTAGACCCCTCCCCGTCTCTGTAACTCTCCCACCGGCTCCTCGACCCCTACCCGTCTCTGTAACTCTCCCACCGGCTCCTAGACCCCTCCCCGTCTCTGTAACTCCCCCACCGGCTCCTACACCCCTCCCCATCTCTGTAACTCCCCCACCGGCTGTTACACCCCTCCCCGTCTCTGTAACTCTCCCACCGGCTCCTACACCCCTCCCCATCTCTGTAACTCCCCCACCGGCTGTTACACCCCTCCCCGTCTCTGTAACTCTCCCACCGGCTCCTAGACCCCTCCCCGTCTCTGTAACTCCCCCACCGGCTCCTACACCCCTCCCCATCTCTGTAACTCCCCCCACCGGCTGTTACACCCCTCCCCGTCTCTGTAACTCTCCTACCGGCTCCTAGACCCCTCCCCGTCTCTGTAACTCCCCCACCGGCTCCTAGACCCCTCCCCGTCTCTGTAACTCTCCCACTGGCTCCTAGACCCCTCCCCGACTCTGTAACTCCCCCACCGGCTCCTACACCCCTCCCCGTCTCTGTAACTCTCCCACTGGCCCCTGCACCCCTCCCCGTCTCTGTAACTCCCACACCGGCACCTAGACCCCTCCCCGTCTCTGTAACTCCCCCACCGGCTCCTAAACCCCTACCCGTCTCTGTAACTCCCCCACCGGCTCCTAAACCCCTACCTGCCTCTGTAACTCCCCCACCGGCTCCTAAACCCCTACCCGACTCTGTAACTCCCCCACCGGCTCCTACACCCCTCCCCGTCTCTGTAACTCTGTAACTCCCCCAGGGGCTCGTAGACCCCTCCCCGTCTCTGTAACTCCCCCACCGGCTCCTACACCCCTCACCGTCTCTGTAACTCCCCCACCGGCTCCTACACCCCTCCCCGTCTCTGTAACTCCCCCACCGGCTCCTACACCCCTCCCCGTCTCTGTAACTCCCCCACCGGCTCCTAAACCCCACCCCGTCTCTGTAACTCCCCCACCGGCTCCTACACCCCTCCCCGTCTCTGTAACTCCCCCACCGGCTCCGAGACCCCTCCCCGTCTCTGTAACTCCCCCACCGGCTCCTACACCCCTCCCCGTCTCTGTAACTCCCCCACCGGCTCCTACACCCCCTCCCCGTCTCTGTAACTCCCCCACCGGCTCCTACACCCCTCCCCGTCTCTGTAACTCCCCCACCGGCTCCTACACCCCTCCCCGTCTCTGTAACTCCCCCACCGGCTCCTACACCCCTCCCCGTCTCTGTAACTCCCCCACCGGCTGTTACACCCCTCCCCGTCTCTGTAACTCCCCCACTGGCTGTTACACCCCTCCCCGTCTCTGTAACTCCCCCACCGGCTCCGAGTCCCTCCCCGTCTCTGTAACTCCCCCACCGGCTCCTACACCCCTCCCCGACTCTGTAACTCCACCACCGGCTCCTACACCCCTCCCCGTCTCTGTAACTCCCCCACCGGCTCCTAAACCCCTCCCCGACTCTGTAACTCCCCCACCGTCTCCGAGTCCCCTCCCCGTCTCTGTAGCTCCCCCACCGGCTCCTACACCCCTGCCCGACTCTGTAACTCCCCCACCGGCTCCTACACCCCTCCCCGTCTCTGTAACTCCCCCACCGGCTCCTAGACCCCTCCCCGTCTCTATAACTCCCCCACCGGCTGTTACACCCCTCCCCGTCTCTGTAACGCTCCTACCGGCTCCTAGACCCCTCCCCGTCTCTGTAACTCCCCCACCGGCTCCTAGACCCCTCCCCGTCTCTGTAACTCTCCCACTGGCTCCTAGACCCCTCCCCGACTCTGTAACTCTCCCACTGGCTCCTACACCCCTCCCCGTCTCTGTAACTCCCACACCGGCACCTAGACCCCTCCCCGTCTCTGTAACTCCCCCACCGGCTCCTAAACCCCTACCCGTCTCTGTAACTCCCCCACCGGCTCCTAAACCCCTACCCGTCTCTGTAACTCCCCCACCGGCTCCTAAACCCCTACCCGACTCTGTAACTCCCCCACCGGCTCCTACACCCCTCCCCGTCTCTGTAACTCTGTAACTCCCCCAGGGGCTCCTAGACCCCTCCCCGTCTCTGTAACTCCCCCACCGGCTCCTACACCCCTCCCCGTCTCTGTAACTCCCCCACCGGCTCCTACACCCCTCCCCGTCTCTGTAACTCCCCCACCGGCTCCTAAACCCCACCCCGTCTCTGTAACTCCCCCACCGGCTCCTACACCCCTCCCCGTCTCTGTAACTCCCCCACCGGCTCCGAGACCCCTCCCCGTCTCTGTAACTCCCCCACCGGCTCCTACACCCCTCCCCGTCTCTGTAACTCCCCCACCGGCTCCTACACCCCTCCCCGTCTCTGTAACTCCCCGACCGGCTCCTACACCCCTCCCCGTCTCTGTAACTCCCCCACCGGCTCCTACACCCCTCCCCGTCTCTGTAACTCCCCCACCGGCTCCTACACCCCTCCCCGTCTCTGTAACTCTCCCACCGGCTCCTAGACCCCTCCCCGTCTCTGTAACTCCCCCACCGGCTCCTACACCCCTCCCCGTCTCTGTAACACCCCACCGGCTCCTACACCCCTCCCCGTCTCTGTAACTCCCCCACCATCTCCTAGACCCCACCCCGTCTCTGTAACTCCCCCACCGGCTGTTACACCCCTCCCCGTCTCTGTAACTCCCCCACCGGCTGTTACACCCCTCCCCGTCTCTGTAACTCCCCCACTTGCTGTTACACCCCTCCCCGTCTCTGTAACTCCCCCACCGGCTCCGAGTCCCCTCCCCGTCTCTGTAACTCCCCCACCGGCTCCTACACCCCTCCCCGACTCTGTAACTCCCCCACCGGCTCCAACACCCCTCCCCGTCTCTGTAACTCCCCCACCGGCTCCTAAACCCCTCCCCGACTCTGTAACTCCCCCACCGTCTCCGAGTCCCCTCCCCGTCTCTGTAGCTCCCCCACCGGCTCCTACACCCCTGCCCGACTCTGTAACTCCCCCACCGGCTCCTACACCCCTCCCCGTCTCTGTAACTCCCCCACCGGCTCCTACACCCCTCCCCGACTCTGTAACTCTCCCACCGGCTCCTACACCCCTCCCCGTCTCTGTAACTCCCCCACCGGCTCCTAAACCCCTACCCGTCTCTGTAACTCCCCCTCCGGCTCCTAAACCCCTACCCGACTCTGTAACTCCCCCACTGGCTCCTACACCCCTCCCCGTCTCTGTAACTCTGTAACTCCCCCACAGGCTCCTAGACCCCTCCCCGTCTCTGTAACTCCCCCACCGGCTCCTACACCCCTCCCCGTCTCTGTAACTCCCCCACCGGCTCCTACACCCCTCCCCGACTCTGTAACACCCCCACCGTCTCCTAGACCCCCGCCCCGTCTCTGTAACTCCCCCAACGGCTCCTAGAACCCTCCCCGTCTCTGTAACTCCCCCACCGGCTCCTTGACCCCTCCCCGTCTCTGTAACTCCCCCACCGGCTCCTAAACCCCTCCACGTCTCTGTAACTCCCCCACCAGCTCCTAGACCCCTACCCGTCTCTGTAACTCTCCCACCGGCTCCTGGACCCCTCCCCGTCTCTGTAACTCCCCCACCGGCTCCACACCCCTCCCCATCTCTGTAACTCCCCCACCGGCTGTTACACCCCTCCCCGTCTCTGTAACTCTCCCACCGGCTCCTACACCCCTCCCCATCTCTGTAACTCCCCCACCGGCTGTTACACCCCTCCCCGTCTCTGTAACTCTCCCACCGGCTCCTAGACCCCTCCCCGTCTCTGTAACTCCCCCACCGGCTCCTACACCCCTCCCCATCTCTGTAACTCCCCCACCGGCTGTTACACCCCTCCACGTCTCTGTAACTCTCCCACTGGCTCCTAGACCCCTCCCCATCTCTGTAACTCCCTCACCGGCTCCTAGACCCCTCCCCGTCTCTGTAACTCTCCCACCGGCTCCTAGACCCCTCCCCGACTCTGTAACTCTCCCACCGGCTCCTACAACCCTCCCCCGTCTCTGTAACTCCCACACCGGCACCTAGACCCCTCCCCATCTCTGTAACTCCCCCACCGGCTCCTAGACCCCTCCCCGTCTCTGTAACTCCCCCACCGGCTCCTAAACCCCTCCCCGTCTCTGTAACTCCCCCACCGGCTCCTACACCCCTCCCCGTCTCTGTAACTCCCCCACCGTCTCCTAGACCCCTCCCCGTATCTGTAACTCCCCCACCGTCTCCTACACCCCTCCCCGTCTCTGTAACTCCCCCACCGGCTCGTAGACCCCTCCCCGTCTCTGTAAATCCCTCACCGGCTCCTACACCCCTCCCTGTCTCTGTAACTCCCCCACCGGCTCCTACACCCCTCCCCGACTCTGTAACTCTCCCACCGTCTCCTAGACCCCTCCCCATCTCTGTAACTCCCCCAACAGCTCCTAGACCCCTCCCCGTCTCTGTAAATCCCCCACCAGCTCCTAGACCCCTCCCCGTCTCTGTAACTCTCCTACCAGCTCCTAGACCCCTCCCCGTCTCTGTAACTCCCCCACCGGCTCCTACACCCCTCCCCGTCTCTGTAACTCTCCCTCCGGCTCCTAGACCCCTACCCGTCTGTAAATCCCCCACCGGCTCCTAGATCCCTCCCCGTCTCTGTAACTCTCCCACCGGCTCCTACACCCCTACCCGTCTGTAACTCTCCCACCGGCTCCTAGACCCCTCCCCGTCTCTGAAACTCTCCCACTGGCTCCTAGACCCCTCCCCGTCTCTGTAACTCCCCCACCGGCTCCTACACCCCTCCCCATCTCTGTAACTCCCCCACCGGCTGTTACACCCCTCCCCGTCTCTGTAACTCTTCCTCCGGCTCCTAGACCCCTCCCCGTCTCTGTAACTCCCCCACCGGCTCCTAGACCCCTACCCGTCTCTGTAACTCCCCCACCGGCTCCTACACCCCTCCCCGTCTCTGTAACTCTCCCACCGGCTCCTAGACCCCTCCCCGTCTCTGTAACTCTCCCACCGGCTCCTCGACCCCTACCCGTCTCTGTAACTCTCCCACCGGCTCCTAGACCCCTCCCCGTCTCTGTAACTCCCCCACCGGCTCCTACACCCCTCCCCATCTCTGTAACTCCCCCACCGGCTGTTACACCCCTCCCCGTCTCTGTAACTCTCCCACCGGCTCCTACACCCCTCCCCATCTCTGTAACTCCCCCACCGGCTGTTACACCCCTCCCCGTCTCTGTAACTCTCCCACCGGCTCCTAGACCCCTCCCCGTCTCTGTAACTCCCCCACCGGCTCCTACACCCCTCCCCATCTCTGTAACTCCCCCACCGGCTGTTACACCCCTCCCCGTCTCTGTAACTCTCCTACCGGCTCCTAGACCCCTCCCCGTCTCTGTAACTCCCCCACCGGCTCCTAGACCCCTCCCCGTCTCTGTAACTCTCCCACTGGCTCCTAGACCCCTCCCCGACTCTGTAACTCCCCCACCGGCTCCTACACCCCTCCCCGTCTCTGTAACTCTCCCACTGGCCCCTACACCCCTCCCCGTCTCTGTAACTCCCACACCGGCACCTAGACCTCTCCCCGTCTCTGTAACTCCACCACCGGCTCCTAAACCCCTACCCGTCTCTGTAACTCCCCCACCGGCTCCTAAACCCCTACCTGCCTCTGTAACTCCCCCACCGGCTCCTAAACCCCTACCCGACTCTGTAACTCCCCCACCGGCTCCTACACCCCTCCCCGTCTGTGTAACTCTGTAACTCCCCCAGGGGCTCGTAGACCCCTCCCCGTCTCTGTAACTCCCCCACCGGCTCCTACACCCCTCACCGTCTCTGTAACTCCCCCACCGGCTCCTACACCCCTCCCCGTCTCTGTAACTCCCCCACCGGCAACTACACCCCTCCCCGTCTCTGTAACTCCCCCACCGGCTCCTAAACCCCACCCCGTCTCTGTAACTCCCCCACCGGCTCCTACACCCCTCCCCGTCTCTGTAACTCCCCCCACCGGCTCCGAGACCCCTCCCCGTCTCTGTAACTCCCCCACCGGCTCCTACACCCCTCCCCGTCTCTGTAACTCCCCCACCGGCTCCTACACCCCTCCCCGTCTCTGTAACTCCCCCACCGGCTCCTACACCCCTCCCCGTCTCTGTAACTCCCCCACCGGCTCCTACACCCCTCCCCGTCTCTGTAACTCCCCCACCGGCTCCTACACCCCTCCCCGTCTCTGTAACTCCCCCACCGGCTGTTACACCCCTCCCCGTCTCTGTAACTCCCCCACTGGCTGTTACACCCCTCCCCGTCTCTGTAACTCCCCCACCGGCTCCGAGTCCCCTCCCCGTCTCTGTAACTCCCCCACCGGCTCCTACACCCCTCCCCGACTCTGTAACTCCACCACCGGCTCCTACACCCCTCCCCGTCTCTGTAACTCCCCCACCGGCTCCTAAACCCCTCCCCGACTCTGTAACTCCCCCACCGTCTCCGAGTCCCCTCCCCGTCTCTGTAGCTCCCCCACCGGCTCCTACACCCCTGCCCGACTCTGTAACTCCCCCACCGGCTCCTACACCCCTCCCCGTCTCTGTAACTCCCCCACCGGCTCCTAGACCCCTCCCCGTCTCTATAACTCCCCCACCGGCTGTTACACCCCTCCCCGTCTCTGTAACGCTCCTACCGGCTCCTAGACCCCTCCCCGTCTCTGTAACTCCCCCACCGGCTCCTAGACCCCTCCCCGTCTCTGTAACTCTCCCACTGGCTCCTCGACCCCTCCCCGACTCTGTAACTCTCCCACTGGCTCCTACACCCCTCCCCGTCTCTGTAACTCCCACACCGGCACCTAGACCCCTCCCCGTCTCTGTAACTCCCCCACCGGCTCCTAAACCCCTACCCGTCTCTGTAACTCCCCCACCGGCTCCTAAACCCCTACCCGTCTCTGTAACTCCCCCACCGGCTCCTAAACCCCTACCCGACTCTGTAACTCCCCCACCGGCTCCTACACCCCTCCCCGTCTCTGTAACTCTGTAACTCCCCCAGGGGCTCCTAGACCCCTCCCCGTCTCTGTAACTCCCCCACCGGCGCCTACACCCCTCCCCGTCTCTGTAACTCCCCCACCGGCTCCTACACCCCTCCCCGTCTCTGTAACTCCCCCACCGGCTCCGAGACCCCTCCCCGTCTCTGTAACTCCCCCACCGGCTCCTACACCCCTCCCCGTCTCTGTAACTCCCCCACCGGCTCCTACACCCCTCCCCGTCTCTGTAACTCCCCCACCGGCTCCTACACCCCTCCCCGTCTCTGTAACTCCCCCACCGGCTCCTACACCCCTCCCCGTCTCTGTAACTCCCCCACCGGCTCCTACACCCCTCCCCGTCTCTGTAACTCTCCCACCGGCTCCTAGACCCCTCCCCGTCTCTGTAACTCCCCCACCGGCTCCTACACCCCTCCCCGTCTCTGTAACACCCCCACCGGCTCCTACACCCCTCCCCGTCTCTGTAACTCCCCCACCATCTCCTAGACCCCACCCCGTCTCTGTAACTCCCCCACCGGCTGTTACACCCCTCCCCGTCTCTGTAACTCCCCCACCGGCTGTTACACCCCTCCCCGTCTCTGTAACTCCCCCACTGGCTGTTACACCCCTCCCCGTCTCTGTAACTCCCCCACCGGCTCCGAGTCCCCTCCCCGTCTCTGTAACTCCCCCACCGGCTCCTACACCCCTCCCCGACTCTGTAACTCCCCCACCGGCTCCTACACCCCTCCCCGTCTCTGTAACTCCCCCACCGGCTCCTAAACCCCTCCCCGACTCTGTAACTCCCCCACCGTCTCCGAGTCCCCTCCCCGTCTCTGTAGCTCCCCCACCGGCTCCTACACCCCTGCCCGACTCTGTAACTCCCCCACCGGCTCCTACACCCCTCCCCGTCTCTGTAACTCCCCCACCGGCTCCTACACCCCTCCCCGAATCTGTAACTCTCCCACCGGCTCCTACACCCCTCCCCGTCTCTGTAACTCCCCCACCGGCTCCTAAACCCCTACCCGTCTCTGTAACTCCCCCTCCGGCTCCTAAACCCCTACCCGACTCTGTAACTCCCCCACCGGCTCCTACACCCCTCCCCGTCTCTGTAACTCTGTAACTCCCCCACCGGCTCCTAGACCCCTCCCCGTCTCTGTAACTCCCCCACCGGCTCCTACACCCCTCCCCGTCTCTGTAACTCCCCCACCGGCTCCTACACCCCTCCCCGACTCTGTAACACCCCCACCGTCTCCTAGACCCCGCCCCGTCTCTGTAACTCCCCCAACGGCTCCTAGAACCCTCCCCGTCTCTGTAACTCCCCCACCGGCTCCTTGACCCCTCCCCGTCTCTGTAACTCCCCCACCGGCTCCTAAACCCCTCCCCGTCTCTGTAACTCCCCCACCGGCTCCTAAACGCCTACCCGTCTCTGTAACTCCCCCACCGGCTCCTAAACCCCTCCCCGACTTTGTAACTCTCCCACTGGCTCCTACACCCCTCCCCGTCTCTGTAACTCCCACACCGGCACCTAGACCCCTCCCCGTCTCTGTAACTCCCCCACCGGCTCCTAGACCCCTCCCCGTCTCTGTAACTCCCCCACCGGCTCCTAAACCCCTACCCGTCTCTGTAACTCCCCCTCCGGCTCCTAAACCCCTACCCGACTCTGTAACTCCCCCACCGGCTCCTACACCCCTCCCCGTCTCTGTAACTCTGTAACTCCCCCACCGGCTCCTAGACCCCTCCCCGTCTCTGTAACTCCCCCACCGGCTCCTACACCCATCCCCGTCTCTGTAACTCCCCCACCGGCTCCTAGACCCCTACCCGTCTCTGTAACTCCCCCACCGGCTCCTACACCCCTCCCCGTCTCTGTAACTCTCCCACCGGCTCCTACACCCCTCCCCGTCTCTGTAACTCCCCCACCGGCTCCTACACCCCTCCCCGAATCTGTAACTCTCCCACCGGCTCCTACACCCCTCCCCGTCTCTGTAACTCCCCCACCGGCTCCTAAACCCCTACCCGTCTCTGTAACTCCCCCTCCGGCTCCTAAACCCCTACCCGACTCTGTAACTCCCCCACCGGCTCCTACACCCCTCCCCGTCTCTGTAACTCTGTAACTCCCCCACCGGCTCCTAGACCCCTCCCCGTCTCTGTAACTCCCCCACCGGCGCCTACACCCCTCCCCGTCTCTGTAACTCCCCCACCGGCTCCTACACCCCTCCCCGTCTCTGTAACTCCCCCACCGGCTCCGAGACCCCTCCCCGTCTCTGTAACTCCCCCACCGGCTCCTACACCCCTCCCCGTCTCTGTAACTCCCCCACCGGCTCCTACACCCCTCCCCGTCTCTGTAACTCCCCCACCGGCTCCTACACCCCTCCCCGTCTCTGTAACTCCCCCACCGGCTCCTACACCCCTCCCCGTCTCTGTAACTCCCCCACCGGCTCCTACACCCCTCCCCGTCTCTGTAACTCTCCCACCGGCTCCTAGACCCCTCCCCGTCTCTGTAACTCCCCCACCGGCTCCTACACCCCTCCCCGTCTCTGTAACACCCCCACCGGCTCCTACACCCCTCCCCGTCTCTGTAACTCCCCCACCATCTCCTAGACCCCACCCCGTCTCTGTAACTCCCCCACCGGCTGTTACACCCCTCCCCGTCTCTGTAACTCCCCCACCGGCTGTTACACCCCTCCCCGTCTCTGTAACTCCCCCACTGGCTGTTACACCCCTCCCCGTCTCTGTAACTCCCCCACCGGCTCCGAGTCCCCTCCCCGTCTCTGTAACTCCCCCACCGGCTCCTACACCCCTCCCCGACTCTGTAACTCCCCCACCGGCTCCTACACCCCTCCCCGTCTCTGTAACTCCCCCACCGGCTCCTAAACCCCTCCCCGACTCTGTAACTCCCCCACCGTCTCCGAGTCCCCTCCCCGTCTCTGTAGCTCCCCCACCGGCTCCTACACCCCTGCCCGACTCTGTAACTCCCCCACCGGCTCCTACACCCCTCCCCGTCTCTGTAACTCCCCCACCGGCTCCTACACCCCTCCCCGAATCTGTAACTCTCCCACCGGCTCCTACACCCCTCCCCGTCTCTGTAACTCCCCCACCGGCTCCTAAACCCCTACCCGTCTCTGTAACTCCCCCTCCGGCTCCTAAACCCCTACCCGACTCTGTAACTCCCCCACCGGCTCCTACACCCCTCCCCGTCTCTGTAACTCTGTAACTCCCCCACCGGCTCCTAGACCCCTCCCCGTCTCTGTAACTCCCCCACCGGCTCCTACACCCCTCCCCGTCTCTGTAACTCCCCCACCGGCTCCTACACCCCTCCCCGACTCTGTAACACCCCCACCGTCTCCTAGACCCCGCCCCGTCTCTGTAACTCCCCCAACGGCTCCTAGAACCCTCCCCGTCTCTGTAACTCCCCCACCGGCTCCTTGACCCCTCCCCGTCTCTGTAACTCCCCCACCGGCTCCTAAACCCCTCCCCGTCTCTGTAACTCCCCCACCGGCTCCTAAACGCCTACCCGTCTCTGTAACTCCCCCACCGGCTCCTAAACCCCTCCCCGACTTTGTAACTCTCCCACTGGCTCCTACACCCCTCCCCGTCTCTGTAACTCCCACACCGGCACCTAGACCCCTCCCCGTCTCTGTAACTCCCCCACCGGCTCCTAGACCCCTCCCCGTCTCTGTAACTCCCCCACCGGCTCCTAAACCCCTACCCGTCTCTGTAACTCCCCCTCCGGCTCCTAAACCCCTACCCGACTCTGTAACTCCCCCACCGGCTCCTACACCCCTCCCCGTCTCTGTAACTCTGTAACTCCCCCACCGGCTCCTAGACCCCTCCCCGTCTCTGTAACTCCCCCACCGGCTCCTACACCCATCCCCGTCTCTGTAACTCCCCCACCGGCTCCTAGACCCCTACCCGTCTCTGTAACTCCCCCACCGGCTCCTACACCCCTCCCCGTCTCTGTAACTCTCCCACCGGCTCCTACACCCCTCCCCGTCTCTGTAACTCCCCCACCGGCTCCTACACCCCTCCCCGAATCTGTAACTCTCCCACCGGCTCCTACACCCCTCCCCGTCTCTGTAACTCCCCCACCGGCTCCTAAACCCCTACCCGTCTCTGTAACTCCCCCTCCGGCTCCTAAACCCCTACCCGACTCTGTAACTCCCCCACCGGCTCCTACACCCCTCCCCGTCTCTGTAACTCTGTAACTCCCCCACCGGCTCCTAGACCCCTCCCCGTCTCTGTAACTCCCCCACCGGCTCCTACACCCCTCCCCGTCTCTGTAACTCCCCCACCGGCTCCTACACCCCTCCCCGACTCTGTAACACCCCCACCGTCTCCTAGACCCCGCCCCGTCTCTGTAACTCCCCCAACGGCTCCTAGAACCCTCCCCGTCTCTGTAACTCCCCCACCGGCTCCTTGACCCCTCCCCGTCTCTGTAACTCCCCCACCGGCTCCTAAACCCCTCCCCGTCTCTGTAACTCCCCCACCGGCTCCTAAACGCCTACCCGTCTCTGTAACTCCCCCACCGGCTCCTAAACCCCTCCCCGACTTTGTAACTCTCCCACTGGCTCCTACACCCCTCCCCGTCTCTGTAACTCCCACACCGGCACCTAGACCCCTCCCCGTCTCTGTAACTCCCCCACCGGCTCCTAGACCCCTCCCCGTCTCTGTAACTCCCCCACCGGCTCCTAAACCCCTACCCGTCTCTGTAACTCCCCCTCCGGCTCCTAAACCCCTACCCGACTCTGTAACTCCCCCACCGGCTCCTACACCCCTCCCCGTCTCTGTAACTCTGTAACTCCCCCACCGGCTCCTAGACCCCTCCCCGTCTCTGTAACTCCCCCACCGGCTCCTACACCCATCCCCGTCTCTGTAACTCCCCCACCGGCTCCTAGACCCCTACCCGTCTCTGTAACTCCCCCACCGGCTCCTACACCCCTCCCCGTCTCTGTAACTCTCCCACCGGCTCCTAGACCCCTCCCCGTCTCTGTAACTCTCCCACCGGCTCCTCGACCCCTCCCCGTCTCTGTAACTCCTCCACCGGCTCCTACACCCCTCCCCATCTGTGTAACTCCCCCACCGGCTGTTACACCCCTCCCCATCTCTGTAACTCTCCCACCGGCTCCTAGACCCCTCCCCGTCTCTGTAACTCCCCCACCGGCTCCTTCACCCCTCCCCATCTCTGTAACTCCCCCACCAGCTGTTACACCCCTCCCCGTCTCTGTAACTCTCCCACCGGCTCCTACACTCCTCCCCATCTCTGTAACTCCCCCACCGGCTGTTACACCCCTCCCCGTCTCTGTAACTCTCCCACCGGCTCCTAGACCCCTCCCCGTCTCTGTAACTCCCCCACCGGCTCCTACACCCCTCCCCATCTCTGTAACTCCCCCACCGGCTGTTACACCCCTCCCCGTCTCTGTAACTCTCCCACCGGCTCCTACACCCCTCCCCGTCTCTGTAACTCTCCCACCGGCTCCTAGAGCCCCCCCGTCTCTGTAACTCCCCCACCGGCTCCTACACCCCTCCCCATCTCTGTAACTCCCCCACCGGCTGTTACACCCCTCCCCGTCTCTGTAACTCTCCCACCGGCTCCTAGACCCCTCCCCGTCTCTGTAACTCCCCCACCGGCTCCTAGACCCCTCCCCATCTCTGTAACTCTCCCACCGGCTCCTAGACCCCTCCCCGACTCTGTAACTCTCCCACTGGCACCTACACCCCTACCCGTCTCTGTAACTCCCACACGGGCACCTAGACCCCTCCCCGTCTCTGTAACTCCCCCACCGGCTCCTAAACCCCTCCCCGTCTCTGTAACTCCCCCACCGGCTCCTAAACGCCTACCCGTCTCTGTAACTCCCCCACCGGCTCCTAAACCCCTCCCCGACTTTGTAACTCTCCCACTGGCTCCTACACCCCTCCCCGTCTCTGTAACTCCCACACCGGCACCTAGACCCCTCCCCGTCTCTGTAACTCCCCCACCGGCTCCTAGACCCCTCCCCGTCTCTGTAACTCCCCCACCGGCTCCTAAACCCCTACCCGTCTCTGTAACTCCCCCTCCGGCTCCTAAACCCCTACCCGACTCTGTAACTCCCCCACCGGCTCCTACACCCCTCCCCGTCTCTGTAACTCTGTAACTCCCCCACCGGCTCCTAGACCCCTCCCCGTCTCTGTAACTCCCCCACCGGCTCCTACACCCCTCCCCGTCTCTGTAACTCCCCAACCGGCTCCTAGACCCCTACCCGTCTCTGTAACTCCCCCACCGGCTCCTACACCCCTCCCCGTCTCTGTAACTCTCCCACCGGCTCCTAGACCCCTCCCCGTCTCTGTAACTCTCCCACCGGCTCCTCGACCCCTCCCCGTCTCTGTAACTCCTCCACCGGCTCCTACACCCCTCCCCATCTGTGTAACTCCCCCACCGGCTGTTACACCCCTCCCCATCTCTGTAACTCTCCCACCGGCTCCTAGACCCCTCCCCGTCTCTGTAACTCCCCCACCGGCTCCTACACCCCTCCCCATCTCTGTAACTCCCCCACCAGCTGTTACACCCCTCCCCGTCTCTGTAACTCTCCCACCGGCTCCTACACTCCTCCCCATCTCTGTAACTCCCCCACCGGCTGTTACACCCCTCCCCGTCTCTGTAACTCTCCCTCCGGCTCCTAGACCCCCCCCCGTCTCTGTTACTCCCCCACCGTCTCCTACACCACTCCCCGTCTCTGTAACTCCCCCACCGGCTCCTAGACCCCTCCCCGTCTCTGTAACTCCACCTCCGGCTCATACACCCCTCCCCGTCTCTGTAACTCTCCCACCGGCTCCTAGACCGCTCCCCGTCTCTGTAACTCTCCCACCGGCTCCTAGACCCCTACCTGTCTGTAACTCTCCCACCGGCTCCTAGACCCCTCCCCGTCTCTGTATCTCTCCCGCCGGCTCCTAAACCCCTCCCCGTCTCTGTAACTCCCCCACCGGCTCCTACACCCCTCCCCATTTCTGTAACTCCCCCACCGGCTGTTACACCCCTCCCCGTCTCTGTAACTCCCCCACCGGCTGTTACACACCTCCCCGTCTCTGTAACTCTCCCACCGGCACCTACACCCCTCCCCATCTCTGTAACTCGCCCACCGGCTGTTACACACCTCCCCATCTCTGTAACTCTCCCACCGGCTCCTACACCCCTCCCCGTCTCTGTAACTCTCCCACCGGCTCCTTGACCCCTCCCCGTCTCTGTAACTCCCCCACCAGCTCCTAAACCCCACCCCGTCTCTGTAACTCCCCCACCGGCTCCTAGACCCCTCCCCGTCTCTGTAACTCCCCCACCGGCTCCTAGACCCCTCCCCGTCTCTGTAACTCCCCCACCGGCTCCTACACCCCTCCCCGTCTCTGTAACTCCCCCACCGGCTCCTACACCCCTCCCCGTCTCTGTAACTCCCCCACCGGCTCCTACACCCCTCCCCGTCTCTGTAACTCCCCCACCGGCTCCTAAACGCCTACCCGTCTCTGTAACTCCCCCACCGGCTCCTAAACCCCTCCCCGACTTTGTAACTCTCCCACTGGCTCCTACACCCCTCCCCGTCTCTGTAACACCCACACCGGCACCTACACCCCTCCCAGTCTCTGTAACTCCCCCACCGGCTCCTAGACCCCTCCCCGTCTCTGTAACTCCCCCACCGGCTCCTAAACCCCTACCCGTCTCTGTAACTCCCCCTCCGGCTCCTAAACCCCTACCCGACTCTATAACTCCCCCACCGGCTCCTACACCCCTCCCCGTCTCTGTAACTCTGTAACTCCCCCACCGGCTCCTAGACCCCTCCCCGTCTCTGTAACTCCCCCACCGGCTCCTACACCCCTCCCCGTCTCTGTAACTCCCCCACCGGCTCCTAGACCCCTACCCGTCTCTGTAACTCCCCCACCGCTCCTACACCCCTCCCCGTCTCTGTAACTCTCCCACCGGCTCCTAGACCCCTCCCCGTCTCTGTAACTCTCCCACCGGCTCCTCGACCCCTCCCCGTCTCTGTAACTCCTCCACCGGCTCCTACACCCCTCCCCATCTGTGTAACTCCCCCACCGGCTGTTACACCCCTCCCCATCTCTGTAACTCTCCCACCGGCTCCTAGACCCCTCCCCGTCTCTGTAACTCCCCCACCGGCTCCTACACCCCTCCCAATTTCTGTAACTCCCCCACCAGCTGTTACACCCCTCCCCGTCTCTGTAACTCCCCCACCGGCTGTTACACACCTCCCCGTCTCTGTAACTCTCCCACCGGCACCTACACCCCCTCCCCATCTCTGTAACTCGCCCACCGGCTGTTACACACCTCCCCATCTCTGTAACTCTCCCACCGGCTCCTACACCCCTCCCCGTCTCTGTAACTCTCCCACCGGCTCCTAGACCCCTCCCCGTCTCTGTAACTCCCCCACCGGCTCCTAAACCCCACCCCGTCTCTGTAACTCCCCCACCGGCTCCTAGACCCCTCCCCGTTTCTGCAACTCCCCCACCGGCTCCTAGACCCCTCCCCGTCTCTGTAACTCCCCCACCGGCTCCTACACCCCTCCCCGTCTCTGTAACTCCCCCTCCGGCTCCTACACCCCTCCCCGTCTCTGTAACTCCCCCACCGGCTCCTACACCCCTCCCCGTCTCTGTAACTCCCCCACCGGCTCCTACACCCCTCCCCATCTCTGTAACTCCCCCACTGGCTCCTACACCCCTCCCCGTCTCTGTAATTCCCCTACCGGCTCCTACACCCCTCCCCGTCTCTGTAACTCCCCCACCGTCTCCTACACCCCTCCCCATCTCTGTAACTCCCCCACCGGCTCCTACACCCCTCTCCGTCTCTGTAACTCCCCCACCTGATCATAGACCCCTCCCCGTCTCTGTAACTCCCCCACCGTCTCCTAGACCCCTCCCCGTCTCTGTAACTCCCCCACCGGCTCCTAGACC
Source organism: Hypanus sabinus (assembly GCF_030144855.1). Taxonomy (NCBI): domain Eukaryota; kingdom Metazoa; phylum Chordata; class Chondrichthyes; order Myliobatiformes; family Dasyatidae; genus Hypanus; species Hypanus sabinus. Next base: position 24,633 of record NW_026779761.1, read on the forward strand.
CCTCCCCGTCTCTGTAACTCCCCCACCGGCTCCTACACCCCTCCCCGTCTCTGTAACTCCCCCACCGGCTCCTACACCCCTCCCCGTCTCTGTAACTCCCGCATCGGCTGTTACACCCCTCCCCGTCTCTGTAACTGCCCCACCGGCTCCTACACCCCTCCCCATCTCTGTAACTCCCCCACCAGCTGTTACACCCCTCCCCGTCTCTGTAACTCTCCCACCGGCTCCTACACCCCTCCCCATCTCTGTAACTCCCCGACCGGCTGTTACACCCCTCCCCGTCTCTGTAACTCCCCCACCGGCTCCTAGACCCCTCCCCGTCTCTGTAACTCCCCCACCGGCTCCTACACCCCTCCCCGTCTCTGTAACTCTCCCACCGGCTCCTAGACCGCTCACCGTCTCTGTAACTCTCCCACCGGCTCCTAGTCCCCTACCTGTCTGTAACTCTCCTACCGGCTCCTAGACCCCTCCCCGTCTCTGTAACTCTCCCACCGGCTCCTAGAACCCTCCCCGTCTCTGTAACTCCCCCACCGGCTCCTACACCCCTGCCCATTTCTGTAACTCCGCCACCGGCTGTTACACCCCTCCCCGTCTCTGTAACTCTCCCTCCGGCTCCTACACCCCTCCCCATCTCTGTAACTCCCCCACCAGCTGTTACACCCCTCCCCGTCTCTGTAACTCTCCCACCGGCTCCTACACTCCTCCCCATCTCTGTAACTCCCCCACCGGCTGTTACACCCCTCCCCGTCTCTGTAACTCTCCCTCCGGCTCCTAGACCCCCCACCCGTCTCTGTTACTCCCCCACCGTCTCCTACACCACTCCCCGTCTCTGTAACTCCCCCACCGGCTCCTAGACCCCTCCCCGTCTCTGTAACTCCACCTCCGGCTCATACACCCCTCCCCGTCTCTGTAACTCTCCCACCGGCTCCTAGACCGCTCCCCGTCTCTGTAACTCTCCCACCGGCTCCTAGACCCCTACCTGTCTGTAACTCTCCCACCGGCTCCTAGACCCCTCCCCGTTTCTGCAACTCCCCCACCGGCTCCTAGACCCCTCCCCGTCTCTGTAACTCCCCCACCGGCTCCTACACCCCTCCCCGTCTCTGTAACTCCCCCTCCGGCTCCTACACCCCTCCCCGTCTCTGTAACTCCCCCACCGGCTCCTACACCCCTCCCCGTCTCTGTAACTCCCCCACCGGCTCCTACACCCCTCCCCATCTCTGTAACTCCCCCACTGGCTCCTACACCCCTCCCCGTCTCTGTAATTCCCCTACCGGCTCCTACACCCCTCCCCGTCTCTGTAACTCCCCCACCGTCTCCTACACCCCTCCCCATCTCTGTAACTCCCCCACCGGCTCCTACACCCCTCTCCGTCTCTGTAACTCCCCCACCTGATCATAGACCCCTCCCCGTCTCTGTAACTCCCCCACCGTCTCCTAGACCCCTCCCCGTCTCTGTAACTCCCCCACCGGCTCCTAGACCCCTCCCCGTCTCTGTAACTCCCCCACCGGCTCCTACACCCCTCCCCGTCTCTGTAACTCCCCCACCGGCTCCTACACCCCTCCCCGTCTCTGTAACTCCCCCACCAGCTGTTACACCCCTCCCCGTCTCTGTAACTCTCCCACCGGCTCCTAGAACCCTCCCCGTCTCTGTAACTCCCCCACCGGCTCCTTGACCCCTCCCCGTCTCTGTAACTCCCCCACCGGCTCCTAAACCCCTCCCCGTCTCTGTAACTCCCCCACCGGCTCCTAAACGCCTACCCGTCTCTGTAACTCCCCCACCGGCTCCTAAACCCCTCCCCGACTTTGTAACTCTCCCACTGGCTCCTACACCCCTCCCCGTCTCTGTAACTCCCACACCGGCACCTAGACCCCTCCCCGTCTCTGTAACTCCCCCACCGGCTCCTAGACCCCTCCCCGTCTCTGTAACTCCCCCACCGGCTCCTAAACCCCTACCCGTCTCTGTAACTCCCCCTCCGGCTCCTAAACCCCTACCCGACTCTGTAACTCCCCCACCGGCTCCTACACCCCTCCCCGTCTCTGTAACTCTGTAACTCCCCCACCGGCTCCTAGACCCCTCCCCGTCTCTGTAACTCCCCCACCGGCTCCTACACCCATCCCCGTCTCTGTAACTCCCCCACCGGCTCCTAGACCCCTACCCGTCTCTGTAACTCCCCCACCGGCTCCTACACCCCTCCCCGTCTCTGTAACTCTCCCACCGGCTCCTAGACCCCTCCCCGTCTCTGTAACTCTCCCACCGGCTCCTCGACCCCTCCCCGTCTCTGTAACTCCTCCACCGGCTCCTACACCCCTCCCCATCTGTGTAACTCCCCCACCGGCTGTTACACCCCTCCCCATCTCTGTAACTCTCCCACCGGCTCCTAGACCCCTCCCCGTCTCTGTAACTCCCCCACCGGCTCCTTCACCCCTCCCCATCTCTGTAACTCCCCCACCAGCTGTTACACCCCTCCCCGTCTCTGTAACTCTCCCACCGGCTCCTACACTCCTCCCCATCTCTGTAACTCCCCCACCGGCTGTTACACCCCTCCCCGTCTCTGTAACTCTCCCACCGGCTCCTAGACCCCTCCCCGTCTCTGTAACTCCCCCACCGGCTCCTACACCCCTCCCCATCTCTGTAACTCCCCCACCGGCTGTTACACCCCTCCCCGTCTCTGTAACTCTCCCACCGGCTCCTACACCCCTCCCCGTCTCTGTAACTCTCCCACCGGCTCCTAGAGCCCCCCCGTCTCTGTAACTCCCCCACCGGCTCCTACACCCCTCCCCATCTCTGTAACTCCCCCACCGGCTGTTACACCCCTCCCCGTCTCTGTAACTCTCCCACCGGCTCCTAGACCCCTCCCCGTCTCTGTAACTCCCCCACCGGCTCCTAGACCCCTCCCCATCTCTGTAACTCTCCCACCGGCTCCTAGACCCCTCCCCGACTCTGTAACTCTCCCACTGGCACCTACACCCCTACCCGTCTCTGTAACTCCCACACGGGCACCTAGACCCCTCCCCGTCTCTGTAACTCCCCCACCGGCTCCTAAACCCCTCCCCGTCTCTGTAACTCCCCCACCGGCTCCTAAACGCCTACCCGTCTCTGTAACTCCCCCACCGGCTCCTAAACCCCTCCCCGTCTCTGTAACTCCCCCACCGGCTCCTAAACGCCTACCCGTCTCTGTAACTCCCCCACCGGCTCCTAAACCCCTCCCCGACTTTGTAACTCTCCCACTGGCTCCTACACCCCTCCCCGTCTCTGTAACTCCCACACCGGCACCTAGACCCCTCCCCGTCTCTGTAACTCTCCCACCGGCTCCTACACCCCTCCCCATCTCTGTAACTCCCCGACCGGCTGTTACACCCCTCCCCGTCTCTGTAACTCCCCCACCGGCTCCTAGACCCCTCCCCGTCTCTGTAACTCCCCCACTGGCTCCTACACCCCTCCCCGTCTCTGTAACTCTCCCACCGGCTCCTAGACCGCTCACCGTCTCTGTAACTCTCCCACCGGCTCCTAGTCCCCTACCTGTCTGTAACTCTCCTACCGGCTCCTAGACCCCTCCCCGTCTCTGTAACTCTCCCACCGGCTCCTAGAACCCTCCCCGTCTCTGTAACTCCCCCACCGGCTCCTACACCCCTGCCCATTTCTGTAACTCCGCCACCGGCTGTTACACCCCTCCCCGTCTCTGTAACTCTCCCTCCGGCTCCTACACCCCTCCCCATCTCTGTAACTCCCCCACCAGCTGTTACACCCCTCCCCGTCTCTGTAACTCTCCCACCGGCTCCTACACTCCTCCCCATCTCTGTAACTCCCCCACCGGCTGTTACACCCCTCCCCGTCTCTGTAACTCTCCCTCCGGCTCCTAGACCCCCGACCCGTCTCTGTTACTCCCCCACCGTCTCCTACACCACTCCCCGTCTCTGTAACTCCCCCACCGGCTCCTAGACCCCTCCCCGTCTCTGTAACTCCACCTCCGGCTCATACACCCCTCCCCGTCTCTGTAACTCTCCCACCGGCTCCTAGACCGCTCCCCGTCTCTGTAACTCTCCCACCGGCTCCTAGACCCCTACCTGTCTGTAACTCTCCCACCGGCTCCTAGACCCCTCCCCGTTTCTGCAACTCCCCCACCGGCTCCTAGACCCCTCCCCGTCTCTGTAACTCCCCCACCGGCTCCTACACCCCTCCCCGTCTCTGTAACTCCCCCTCCGGCTCCTACACCCCTCCCCGTCTCTGTAACTCCCCCACCGGCTCCTACACCCCTCCCCGTCTCTGTAACTCCCCCACCGGCTCCTACACCCCTCCCCATCTCTGTAACTCCCCCACTGGCTCCTACACCCCTCCCCGTCTCTGTAATTCCCCTACCGGCTCCTACACCCCTCCCCGTCTCTGTAACTCCCCCACCGTCTCCTACACCCCTCCCCATCTCTGTAACTCCCCCACCGGCTCCTACACCCCTCTCCGTCTCTGTAACTCCCCCACCTGATCATAGACCCCTCCCCGTCTCTGTAACTCCCCCACCGTCTCCTAGACCCCTCCCCGTCTCTGTAACTCCCCCACCGGCTCCTAGACCCCTCCCCGTCTCTGTAACTCCCCCACCGGCTCCTACACCCCTCCCCGTCTCTGTAACTCCCCCACCGGCTCCTACACCCCTCCCCGTCTCTGTAACTCCCCCACCAGCTGTTACACCCCTCCCCGTCTCTGTAACTGCCCCACCGGCTCCTAGAACCCTCCCCGTCTCTGTAACTCCCCCACCAGCTGTTACACCCCTCCCCGTCTCTGTAACTCTCCCACCGGCTCCTACACCCCTCCCCATCTCTGTAACTCCCCGACCGGCTGTTACACCCCTCCCCGTCTCTGTAACTCCCCCACCGGCTCCTAGACCCCTCCCCGTCTCTGTAACTCCCCCACCGGCTCCTACACCCCTCCCCGTCTCTGTAACTCTCCCACCGGCTCCTAGACCGCTCACCGTCTCTGTAACTCTCCCACCGGCTCCTAGTCCCCTACCTGTCTGTAACTCTCCTACCGGCTCCTAGACCCCTCCCCGTCTCTGTAACTCTCCCACCGGCTCCTAGAACCCTCCCCGTCTCTGTAACTCCCCCACCGGCTCCTACACCCCTGCCCATTTCTGTAACTCCGCCACCGGCTGTTACACCCCTCCCCGTCTCTGTAACTCTCCCTCCGGCTCCTACACCCCTCCCCATCTCTGTAACTCCCCCTCCAGCTGTTACACCCCTCCCCGTCTCTGTAACTCTCCCACCGGCTCCTACACTCCTCCCCATCTCTGTAACTCCCCCACCGGCTGTTACACCCCTCCCCGTCTCTGTAACTCTCCCTCCGGCTCCTAGACCCCCCACCCGTCTCTGTTACTCCCCCACCGTCTCCTACACCACTCCCCGTCTCTGTAACTCCCCCACCGGCTCCTAGACCCCTCCCCGTCTCTGTAACTCCACCTCCGGCTCATACACCCCTCCCCGTCTCTGTAACTCTCCCACCGGCTCCTAGACCGCTCCCCGTCTCTGTAACTCTCCCACCGGCTCCTAGACCCCTACCTGTCTGTAACTCTCCCACCGGCTCCTAGACCCCTCCCCGTCTCTGTATCTCTCCCGCCGGCTCCTAAACCCCTCCCCGTCTCTGTAACTCCCCCACCGGCTCCTACACCCCTCCCCATTTCTGTAACTCCCCCACCGGCTGTTACACCCCTCCCCGTCTCTGTAACTCCCCCACCGGCTGTTACACACCTCCCCGTCTCTGTAACTCTCCCACCGGCACCTACACCCCTCCCCATCTCTGTAACTCGCCCACCGGCTGTTACACACCTCCCCATCTCTGTAACTCTCCCACCGGCTCCTACACCCCTCCCCGTCTCTGTAACTCTCCCACCGGCTCCTAGACCCCTCCCCGTCTCTGTAACTCCCCCACCAGCTCCTAAACCCCTCCCCATCTCTGTAACTCCCCCACCGGCTCCTAGACCCCTCCCCGTCTCTGTAACTCCCCCACTGGCTCCTAGACCCCTCCCCGTCTCTGTAACTCCCCCACCGGCTCCTACACCCCTCCCCGTCTCTGTAACTCCCCCACCGGCTCCTACACCCCTCCCCGTCTCTGTAACTCCCCCACCGGCTCCTACACCCCTCCCCGTCTCTGTAACTCCCCCACCGGCTCCTAAACGCCTACCCGTCTCTGTAACTCCCCCACCGGCTCCTAAACCCCTCCCCGACTTTGTAACTCTCCCACTGGCTCCTACACCCCTCCCCGTCTCTGTAACTCCCACACCGGCACCTAGACCCCTCCCAGTCTCTGTAACTCCCCCACCGGCTCCTAGACCCCTCCACGTCTCTGTAACTCCCCCACCGGCTCCTAAACCCCTACCCGTCTCTGTAACTCCCCCTCCGGCTCCTAAACCCCTACCCGACTCTGTAACTCCCCCACCGGCTCCTACACCCCTCCCCGTCTCTGTAACTCTGTAACTCCCCCACCGGCTCCTAGACCCCTCCCCGTCTCTGTAACTCCCCCACCGGCTCCTACACCCCTCCCCGTCTCTGTAACTCCCCCACCGGCTCCTAGACCCCTACCCGTCTCTGTAACTCCCCCACCGGCTCCTACACCCCTCCCCGTCTCTGTAACTCTCCCACCGGCTCCTAGACCCCTCCCCGTCTCTGTAACTCTCCCACCGGCTCCTCGACCCCTCCCCGTCTCTGTAACTCCTCCTCCGGCACCTACACCCCTCCCCATCTGTGTAACTCCCCCACCGGCTGTTACACCCCTCCCCATCTCTGTAACTCTCCCACCGGCTCCTAGACCCCTCCCCGTCTCTGTAACTCCCCCACCGGCTGCTACACCCCTCCCCATTTCTGTAACTCCCCCACCAGCTGTTACACCCCTCCCCGTCTCTGTAACTCCCCCACCGGCTGTTACACACCTCCCCGTCTCTGTAACTCTCCCACCGGCACCTACACCCCTCCCCATCTCTGTAACTCGCCCACCGGCTGTTACACACCTCCCCATCTCTGTAACTCCCCCACCGGCTCCTAAACCCCTCCCCGACTTTGTAACTCTCCCACTGGCTCCTACACCCCTCCCCGTCTCTGTAACTCCCACACCGGCACCTAGACCCCTCCCAGTCTCTGTAACTCCCCCACCGGCTCCTAAACCCCTCCCCGTCTCTGTAACTCCCCCACCGGCTCCTAAACCCCTACCCGTCTCTGTAACTCCCCCTCCGGCTCCTAAACCCCTACCCGACTCTGTAACTCCCCCACCGGCTCCTACACCCCTCCCCGTCTCTGTAACTCTGTAACTCCCCCACCGGCTCCTAGACCCCTCCCCGTCTCTGTAACTCCCCCACCGGCTCCTACACCCCTCCCCGTCTCTGTAACTCCCCCACCGGCTCCTAGACCCCTACCCGTCTCTGTAACTCCCCCACCGGCTCCTACACCCCTCCCCGTCTCTGTAACTCTCCCACCGGCTCCTAGACCCCTCCCCGTCTCTGTAACTCTCCCACCGGCTCCTCGACCCCTCCCCGTCTCTGTAACTCCTCCACCGGCACCTACACCCCTCCCCATCTGTGTAACTCCCCCACCGGCTGTTACACCCCTCCCCATCTCTGTAACTCTCCCACCGGCTCCTAGACCCCTCCCCGTCTCTGTAACTCCCCCACCGGCTGCTACACCCCTCCCCGTCTCTGTAACTCTCCCACCGGCTCCTAGACCCCTCCCCGTCTCTGTAACTCTCCCACCGGCTCCTCGACCCCTCCCCGTCTCTGTAACTCCTCCACCGGCACCTACACCCCTCCCCATCTGTGTAACTCCCCCACCGGCTGTTACACCCCTCCCCATCTCTGTAACTCTCCCACCGGCTCCTAGACCCCTCCCCGTCTCTGTAACTCCCCCACCGGCTGCTACACCCCTCCCAGTCTCTGTAACTCCCCCACCGGCTCCTAGACCCCTCCCCGTCTCTGTAACTCCCCCACCGGCTCCTAAACCCCTACCCGTCTCTGTAACTCCCCCTCCGGCTCCTAAACCCCTACCCGACTCTGTAACTCCCCCCACCGGCTCCTACACCCCTCCCCGTCTCTGTAACTCTGTAACTCCCCCACCGGCTCCTAGACCCCTCCCCGTCTCTGTAACTCCCCCACCGGCTCCTACACCCCTCCCCGTTCTCTGTAACTCCCCCACCGGCTCCTAGACCCCTACCCGTCTCTGTAACTCCCCCACCGGCTCCTACACCCCTCCCCGTCTCTGTAACTCTCCCACCGGCTCCTAGACCCCTCCCCGTCTCTGTAACTCTCCCACCGGCTCCTCGACCCCTCCCCGTCTCTGTAACTCCTCCACCGGCTCCTACACCCCTCCCCATCTGTGTAACTCCCCCACCGGCTGTTACACCCCTCCCCATCTCTGTAACTCTCCCACCGGCTCCTAGACCCCTCCCCGTCTCTGTAACTCCCCCACCGGCTCCTACACCCCTCCCCATTTCTGTAACTCCCCCACCAGCTGTTACACCCCTCCCCGTCTCTGTAACTCCCCACCGGCTGTTACACACCTCCCCGTCTCTGTAACTCTCCCACCGGCACCTACACCCCTCCCCATCTCTGTAACTCGCCCACCGGCTGTTACACACCTCCCCATCTCTGTAACTCTCCCACCGGCTCCTACACCCCTCCCCGTCTCTGTAACTCTCCCACCGGCTCCTAGACCCCTCCCCGTCTCTGTAACTCCCCCACCGGCTCCTAAACCCCACCCCGTCTCCGTAACTCCCCCACCGGCTCCTAGACCCCTCCCCGTCTCTGTAAACTCCCCCACCGGCTCCTAGACCCCTCCCCGTCTCTGTAACTCCCCCACCGGCTCCTACACCCCTCCCCGTCTCTGTAACTCCCCCTCCGGCTCCTACACCCCTCCCCGTCTCTGTAACTCCCCCACCGGCTCCTACACCCCTCCCCGTCTCTGTAACTCCCCCACCGGCTCCTACACCCCTCCCCATCTCTGTAACTCCCCCACCGGCTCCTACACCCCTCCCCGTCTCTGTAATTCCCCTACCGGCTCCTACACCCCTCCCCGTCTCTGTAACTCCCCCACCGGCTCCTACACCCCTCCCCATCTCTGTAACTCCCCCACCGGCTCCTACACCCCTCTCCGTCTCTGTAACTCCCCCACCTGATCATAGACCCCTCACCGTCTCTGTAACTCCCCCACCGTCTCCTAGACCCCTCCCCGTCTCTGTAACTCCCCCACCGGCTCCTAGACCCCTCCCCGTCTCTGTAACTCCCCCACCGGCTCCTACACCCCTCCCCGTCTCTGTAACTCCCCCACCGGCTCCTACACCCCTCCCCGTCTCTGTAACTCCCCCATCGGCTGTTACACCCCTCCCCGTCTCTGTAACTGCCCCACCGGCTCCTACACCCCTCCCCATCTCTGTAACTCCCACACCAGCTGTTACACCCCTCCCCGTCTCTGTAACTCTCCCACCGGCTCCTACACCCCTCCCCGTCTCTGTAACTCTCCCACCGGCTCCTACACCCCTCCCCATCTCTGTAACTCCCCCACCGGCTCCTAGACCCCTCCCCGTCTCTGTAACTCCCCCACCGGCTCCTAAACCCCTACCCGTCTCTGTAACTCCCCCTCCGGCTCCTAAACCCCTACCCGACTCTGTAACTCCCCACCGGCTCCTACACCCCTCCCCGTCTCTGTAACTCTGTAACTCCCCCACCGGCTCCTAGACCCCTCCCCGTCTCTGTAACTCTGTAACTCCCCCACCGGCTCCTAGACCCCTCCCCGTCTCTGTAACTCCCCCACCAGCTCCTAAACCCCACCCCGTCTCTGTAACACCCCCACCGGCTCCTAGACCCCTCCCCGTCTCTGTAACTCCCCCACTGGCTCCTAGACCCCTCCCCGTCTCTGTAACTCCCCCACCGGCTCCTACACCCCTCCCCGTCTCTGTAACTCCCCCACCGGCTCCTACACCCCTCCCCGTCTCTGTAACTCCCCCACCGGCTCCTACACCCCTCCCCGTCTCTGTAACTCCCCCACCGGCTCCTAAACGCCTACCCGTCTCTGTAACTCCCCCACCGGCTCCTAAACCCCTCCCCGACTTTGTAACTCTCCCACTGGCTCCTACACCCCTCCCCCGTCTCTGTAACTCCCACACCGGCACCTAGACCCCTCCCAGTCTCTGTAACTCCCCCACCGGCTCCTAGACCCCTCCCCGTCTCTGTAACTCCCCCACCGGCTCCTAAACCCCTACCCGTCTCTGTAACTCCCCCTCCGGCTCCTAAACCCCTACCCGACTCTGTAACTCCCCCACCGGCTCCTACACCCCTCCCCGTCTCTGTAACTCTGTAACTCCCCCACCGGCTCCTAGACCCCTCCCCGTCTCTGTAACTCCCCCACCGGCTCCTACACCCCTCCCCGTCTCTGTAACTCCCCCACCGGCTCCTAGACCCCTACCCGTCTCTGTAACTCCCCCACCGGCTCCTACACCCCTCCCCGTCTCTGTAACTCTCCCACCGGCTCCTAGACCCCTCCCCGTCTCTGTAACTCTCCCACCGGCTCCTCGAACCCCTCCCCGTCTCTGTAACTCCTCCACCGGCACCTACACCCCTCCACATCTGTGTAACTCCCCCACCGGCTGTTACACCCCTCCCCATCTCTGTAACTCTCCCACCGGCTCCTAGACCCCTCCCCGTCTCTGTAACTCCCCCACCGGCTGCTACACCCCTCCCCATTTCTGTAACTCCCCCACCAGCTGTTACACCCCTCCCCGTCTCTGTAACTCCCCCACCGGCTGTTACACACCTCCCCGTCTCTGTAACTCTCCCACCGGCACCTACACCCCTCCCCATCTCTGTAACTCGCCCACCGGCTGTTACACACCTCCCCATCTCTGTAACTCTCCCACCGGCTCCTACACCCCTCCCCGTCTCTGTAACTCTCCCACCGGCTCCTAGACCCCTCCCCGTCTCTGTAACTCCCCCACCGGCTCCTAAACCCCACCCCGTCTCTGTAACTCCCCCACCGGCTCCTAGACCCCTCCCCGTCTCTGTAACTCCCCCACCGGCTCCTAGACCCCTCCCCGTCTCTGTAACTCCCCCACCGGCTCCTACACCCCTCCCCGTCTCTGTAACTCCCCCTCCGGCTCCTACACCCCCTCCCCGTCTCTGTAACTCCCCCACCGGCTCCTACACCCCTCCCCGTCTCTGTAACTCCCCCACCGGCTCCTACACCCCTCCCCATCTCTGTAACTCCCCCACCGGCTCCTACACCCCTCCCCGTCTCTGTAATTCCCCTACCGGCTCCTACACCCCTCCCCGTCTCTGTAACTCCCCCACCGTCTCCTACACCCCTCCCCGTCTCTGTAACTCCCCCACCGGCTCCTACACCCCTCTCCGTCTCTGTAACTCCCCACCTGATCATAGACCCCTCCCCGTCTCTGTAACTCCCCCACCGTCTCCTAGACCCCTCCCCGTCTCTGTAACTCCCCCACCGGCTCCTAGACCCCTCCCCGTCTCTGTAACTCCCCCACCGGCTCCTACACCCCTCCCCGTCTCTGTAACTCCCCCACCGGCTCCTACACCCCTCCCCGTCTCTGTAACTCCCCCATCGGCTGTTACACCCCTCCCCGTCTCTGTAACTGCCCCACCGGCTCCTACACCCCTCCCCATCTCTGTAACTCCCCCACCAGCTGTTACACCCCTCCCCGTCTCTGTAACTCTCCCACAGGCTCCTACACCCCTCCCCATCTCTGTAACTCCCCGACCGGCTGTTACACCCCTCCCCGTCTCTGTAACTCCCCCACCGGCTCCTAGACCCCTCCCCGTCTCTGTAACTCTCCCACCGGCACCTACACCCCTCCCCATCTCTGTAACTCGCCCACCGGCTGTTACACACCTCCCCATCTCTGTAACTCTCCCACCGGCTCCTACACCCCTCCCCGTCTCTGTAACTCTCCCACCGGCTCCTAGACCCCTCCCCGTCTCTGTAACTCCCCCACCGGCTCCTAAACCCCACCCCGTCTCCGTAACTCCCCCACCGGCTCCTAGACCCCTCCCCGTCTCTGTAACTCCCCCACCGGCTCCTAGACCCCTCCCCGTCTCTGTAACTCCCGCACCGGCTCCTACACCCCTCCCCGTCTCTGTAACTCCCCTCCGGCTCCTACACCCCTCCCCGTCTCTGTAACTCCCCCACCGGCTCCTACACCCCTCCCCGTCTCTGTAACTCCCCCACCGGCTCCTACACCCCTCCCCGTCTCTGTAACTCCCCCACCGGCTCCTACACCCCTCTCCGTCTCTGTAACTCCCCCACCTGATCATAGACCCCTCACCGTCTCTGTAACTCCCCCACCGTCTCCTAGACCCCTCCCCGTCTCTGTAACTCCTCCACCGGCTCCTACACCCCTCCCCATCTCTGTAACTCCCCCACCGGCTGTTACACCCCTCCCCGTCTCTGTAACTCTCCCACCGGCTCCTAGACCCCTCCCCGTCTCTGTAACTCTCCCACCGGCTCCTCGACCCCTCCCCGTCTCTGTAACTCCTCCACCGGCTCCTACACCCCTCCCCATCTCTGTAACTCCCTCTCCGGCTCCTACACCCCTCCCCGTCTCTGTAACTCTGTAACTCCCCCACCGGCTCCTAGACCCCTCCCCGTCTCTGTAACTCCCCCACCGGCTCCTACACCCCTCCCCGTCTCTGTAACTCCCCCACCGGCTCCTAGACCCCTACCCGTCTCTGTAACTCCCCCACCGGCTCCTACACCCCTCCCCGTCTCTGGAACTCTCCCACCGGCTCCTAGACCCCTCCCCGTCTCTGTAACTCTCCCACCGGCTCCTCGACCCCTCCCCGTCTCTGTAACTCCTCCACCGGCTCCTACACCCCTCCCCATCTGTGTAACTCCCCCACCGGCTGTTACACCCCTCCCCATCTCTGTAACTCTCCCACCGGCTCCTAGACCCCTCCCCGTCTCTGTAACTCCCCCACCGGCTCCTACACCCCTCCCCATTTCTGTAACTCCCCCACCAGCTGTTACACCCCTCCCCGTCTCTGTAACTCCCCCACCGGCTGTTACACACCTCCCCGTCTCTGTAACTCTCCCACCGGCACCTACACCCCTCCCCATCTCTGTAACTCGCCCACCGGCTGTTACACACCTCCCCATCTCTGTAACTCTCCCACCGGCTCCTACACCCCTCCCCGTCTCTGTAACTCTCCCACCGGCTCCTAGACCCCTCCCCGTCTCTGTAACTCCCCCACCGGCTCCTAAACCCCACCCCGTCTCCGTAACTCCCCCACCGGCTCCTAGACCCCTCCCCGTCTCTGTAACTCCCCCACCGGCTCCTAGACCCCTCCCCGTCTCTGTAACTCCCCCACCGGCTCCTACACCCCTCCCCGTCTCTGTAACTCCCCCTCCGGCTCCTACACCCCTCCCCGTCTCTGTAACTCCCCCACCGGCTCCTACACCCCTCCCCGTCTCTGTAACTCCCCCACCGGCTCCTACACCCCTCCCCATCTCTGTAACTCCCCACCGGCTCCTACACCCCTCCCCGTCTCTGTAATTCCCCTACCGGCTCCTACACCCCTCCCCGTCTCTGTAACTCCCCCACCGGCTCCTACACCCCTCCCCATCTCTGTAACTCCCCCACCGGCTCCTACACCCCTCTCCGTCTCTGTAACTCCCCCACCTGATCATAGACCCCTCACCGTCTCTGTAACTCCCCCACCGTCTCCTAGACCCCTCCCCGTCTCTGTAACTCCCCCACCGGCTCCTAGACCCCTCCCCGTCTCTGTAACTCCCCCACCGGCTCCTACACCCCTCCCCGTCTCTGTAACTCCCCCACCGGCTCCTACACCCCTCCCCGTCTCTGTAACTCCCCCATCGGCTGTTACACCCCTCCCCGTCTCTGTAACTGCCCCACCGGCTCCTACACCCCTCCCCATCTCTGTAACTCCCACACCAGCTGTTACACCCCTCCCCGTCTCTGTAACTCTCCCACCGGCTCCTACACCCCTCCCCGTCTCTGTAACTCTCCCACCGGCTCCTACACCCCTCCCCATCTCTGAAACTCCCCCACCGGCTCCTAGACCCCTCCCCGTCTCTGTAACTCCCCCACCGGCTCCTAAACCCCTACCCGTCTCTGTAACTCCCCCCTCCGGCTCCTAAACCCCTACCCGACTCTGTAACTCCCCCACCGGCTCCTACACCCCTCCCCGTCTCTGTAACTCTGTAACTCCCCCACCGGCTCCTAGACCCCTCCCCGTCTCTGTAACTCTGTAACTCCCCCACCGGCTCCTAGACCCCTCCCCGTCTCTGTAACTCCCCCACCAGCTCCTAAACCCCACCCCGTCTCTGTAACACCCCCACCGGCTCCTAGACCCCTCCCCGTCTCTGTAACTCCCCCACTGGCTCCTAGACCCCTCCCCGTCTCTGTAACTCCCCCACCGGCTCCTACACCCCTCCCCGTCTCTGTAACTCCCCCACCGGCTCCTACACCCCTCCCCGTCTCTGTAACTCCCCCACCGGCTCCTACACCCCTCCCCGTCTCTGTAACTCCCCCACCGGCTCCTAAACGCCTACCCGTCTCTGTAACTCCCCCACCGGCTCCTAAACCCCTCCCCGACTTTGTAACTCTCCCACTGGCTCCTACACCCCTCCCCGTCTCTGTAACTCCCACACCGGCACCTAGACCCCTCCCAGTCTCTGTAACTCCCCCACCGGCTCCTAGACCCCTCCCCGTCTCTGTAACTCCCCCACCGGCTCCTAAACCCCTACCCGTCTCTGTAACTCCCCATCCGGCTCCTAAACCCCTACCCGACTCTGTAACTCCCCCACCGGCTCCTACACCCCTCCCCGTCTCTGTAACTCTGTAACTCCCCCACCGGCTCCTAGACCCCTCCCCGTCTCTGTAACTCCCCCACCGGCTCCTACACCCCTCCCCGTCTCTGTAACTCCCCCACCGGCTCCTAGACCCCTACCCGTCTCTGTAACTCCCCCACCGGCTCCTACACCCCTCCCCGTCTCTGTAACTCTCCCACCGGCTCCTAGACCCCTCCCCGTCTCTGTAACTCTCCCACCGGCTCCTCGACCCCTCCCCGTCTCTGTAACTCCTCCACCGGCACCTACACCCCTCCACATCTGTGTAACTCCCCCACCGGCTGTTACACCCCTCCCCATCTCTGTAACTCTCCCACCGGCTCCTAGACCCCTCCCCGTCTCTGTAACTCCCCCACCGGCTGCTACACCCCTCCCCATTTCTGTAACTCCCCCACCAGCTGTTACACCCCTCCCCGTCTCTGTAACTCCCCCACCGGCTGTTACACACCTCCCCGTCTCTGTAACTCTCCCACCGGCACCTACACCCCTCCCCATCTCTGTAACTCGCCCACCGGCTGTTACACACCTCCCCATCTCTGTAACTCTCCCACCGGCTCCTACACCCCTCCCCGTCTCTGTAACTCTCCCACCGGCTCCTAGACCCCTCCCCGTCTCTGTAACTCCCCCACCGGCTCCTAAACCCCACCCCGTCTCTGTAACTCCCCCACCGGCTCCTAGACCCCTCCCCGTCTCTGTAACTCCCCCACCGGCTCCTAGACCCCTCCCCGTCTCTGTAACTCCCCCACCGGCTCCTACACCCCTCCCCGTCTCTGTAACTCCCCGTCCGGCTCCTACACCCCTCCCCGTCTCTGTAACTCCCCCACCGGCTCCTACACCCCTCCCCGTCTCTGTAACTCCCCCACCGGCTCCTACACCCCTCCCCATCTCTGTAACTCCCCCACCGGCTCCTACACCCCTCCCCGTCTCTGTAATTCCCCTACCGGCTCCTACACCCCTCCCCGTCTCTGTAACTCCCCACCGTCTCCTACACCCCTCCCCGTCTCTGTAACTCCCCCACCGGCTCCTACACCCCTCTCCGTCTCTGTAACTCCCCCACCTGATCATAGACCCCTCCCCGTCTCTGTAACTCCCCCACCGTCTCCTAGACCCCTCCCCGTCTCTGTAACTCCCCCACCGGCTCCTAGACCCCTCCCCGTCTCTGTAACTCCCCCACCGGCTCCTACACCCCTCCCCGTCTCTGTAACTCCCCACCGGCTCCTACACCCCTCCCCGTCTCTGTAACTCCCCCATCGGCTGTTACACCCCTCCCCGTCTCTGTAACTGCCCCACCGGCTCCTACACCCCTCCCCATCTCTGTAACTCCCCCACCAGCTGTTACACCCCTCCCCGTCTCTGTAACTCTCCCACAGGCTCCTACACCCCTCCCCATCTCTGTAACTCCCCGACCGGCTGTTACACCCCTCCCCGTCTCTGTAACTCCCCCACCGGCTCCTAGACCCCTCCCCGTCTCTGTAACTCTCCCACCGGCACCTACACCCCTCCCCATCTCTGTAACTCGCCCACCGGCTGTTACACACCTCCCCATCTCTGTAACTCTCCCACCGGCTCCTACACCCCTCCCCGTCTCTGTAACTCTCCCACCGGCTCCTAGACCCCTCCCCGTCTCTGTAACTCCCCCACCGGCTCCTAAACCCCACCCCGTCTCCGTAACTCCCCCACCGGCTCCTAGACCCCTCCCCGTCTCTGTAACTCCCCCACCGGCTCCTAGACCCCTCCCCGTCTCTGTAACTCCCGCACCGGCTCCTACACCCCTCCCCGTCTCTGTAACTCCCCCTCCGGCTCCTACACCCCTCCCCGTCTCTGTAACTCCCCCACCGGCTCCTACACCCCTCCCCGTCTCTGTAACTCCCCCACCGGCTCCTACACCCCTCCCCGTCTCTGTAACTCCCCCACCGGCTCCTACACCCCTCTCCGTCTCTGTAACTCCCCACCTGATCATAGACCCCTCACCGTCTCTGTAACTCCCCCACCGTCTCCTAGACCCCTCCCCGTCTCTGTAACTCCTCCACCGGCTCCTACACCCCTCCCCATCTCTGTAACTCCCCCACCGGCTGTTACACCCCTCCCCGTCTCTGTAACTCTCCACCGGCTCCTAGACCCCTCCCCGTCTCTGTAACTCTCCCACCGGCTCCTCGACCCCTCCCCGTCTCTGTAACTCCTCCACCGGCTCCTACACCCCTCCCCATCTCTGTAACTCCCTCTCCGGCTCCTACACCCCTCCCCGTCTCTGTAACTCCCCCACCGGCTCCTACACCCCTCCCCGTCTCTGTAACTCCCCCACCGGCTCCTACACCCCCTCCCCATCTCTGTAACTCCCCCACCGGCTCCTACACCCCTCCCCGTCTCTGTAATTCCCCTACCGGCTCCTACACCCCTCCCCGTCTCTGTAACTCCCCCACCGGCTCCTACACCCCTCCCATCTCTGTAACTCCCCCACCGGCTCCTACACCCCTCTCCGTCTCTGTAACTCCCCCACCTGATCATAGACCCCTCACCGTCTCTGTAACTCCCCCACCGGCTCCTAGACCCCTCCCGTCTCTGTAACTCTCCCACCGGCTCCTAGACCCCTCCCCGTCTCTGTAACTCCCCCACCGGCTCCTAGACCCCTCCCCGTCTCTGTAACTCCCCCACCGGCTCCTACACCCCTCCCCGTCTCTGTAACTCCCCCTCCGGCTCCTACACCCCTCCCCGTCTCTGTAACTCCCCCACCGGCTCCTACACCCCTCCCCGTCTCTGTAACTCCCCCACCGGCTCCTACACCCCTCCCCATCTCTGTAACTCCCCCACCGGCTCCTACACCCCTCCCCGTCTCTGTAACTCCCCCACCGGCTCCTACACCCCTCCCCGTCTCTGTAACTCCCCCATCGGCTGTTACACCCCTCCCCGTCTCTGTAACTCCCCCACCGGCTCCTACACCCCTCTCCGTCTCTGTAACTCCCCCACCTGATCATAGACCCCTCACCGTCTCTGTAACTCCCCCACCGTCTCCTAGACCCCTCCCCGTCTCTGTAACTCTCCCACCGGCTCCTAGACCCCTCCCCGTCTCTGTAACTCCCCACCGGCTCCTAGACCCCTCCCCGTCTCTGTAACTCCCCCACCGGCTCCTACACCCCTCCCCGTCTCTGTAACTCCCCCTCCGGCTCCTACACCCCTCCCCGTCTCTGTAACTCCCCCACCGGCTCCTACACCCCTCCCCGTCTCTGTAACTCCCCCACCGGCTCCTACACCCCTCCCCATCTCTGTAACTCCCCCACCGGCTCCTACACCCCTCCCCGTCTCTGTAATTCCCCTACCGGCTCCTACACCCCTCCCCGTCTCTGTAACTCCCCCACCGGCTCCTACACCCCTCCCCATCTCTGTAACTCCCCCACCGGCTCCTACACCCCTCTCCGTCTCTGTAACTCCCCCACCTGATCATAGACCCCTCACCGTCTCTGTAACTCCCCCACCGTCTCCTAGACCCCTCCCCGTCTCTGTAACTCCCCCACCGGCTCCTAGACCCCTCCCCGTCTCTGTAACTCCCCCACCGGCTCCTAGACCCCTCCCCATCTCTGTAACTCCCCCACCAGCTGTTACACCCCTCCCCGTCTCTGTAACTCTCCCACCGGCTCCTACACCCCTCCCCATCTCTGTAACTCCCCGACCGGCTGTTCACCCCCTCCCCGACTCTGTAACTCCCCCACCGGCTCCTAGACCCCTCCCCGTCTCTGTAACTCCCCCACCGGCTCCTACACCCCTCCCCGTCTCTGTAACTCTCCCACCCGGCTCCTAGACCGCTCACCGTCTCTGTAACTCTCCCACCGGCTCCTAGTCCCCTACCTGTCTGTAACTCTCCTACCGGCTCCTAGACCCCTCCCCGTCTCTGTAACTCTCCCACCGGCTCCTAGAACCCTCCCCGTCTCTGTAACTCCCCCACCGGCTCCTACACCCCTGCCCATTTCTGTAACTCCGCCACCGGCTGTTACACCCCTCCCCGTCTCTGTAACTCTCCCTCCGGCTCCTAGACCCCTCCCCGTCTCTGTAACTCCCCCACCGGCTCCTAGACACCTACCCGTCTCTGTAACTCCCCCACCGGCTCCTACACCCCTCCCCGTCTCTGTAACTCTCCCACCGGCTCCTAGACCCCTCCCCGTCTCTGTAACTCTCCCACCGGCTCCTCGACCCCTCCCCGTCTCTGTAACTCCTCCACCGGCTCCTACACCCCTCCCCATCTCTGTAACTCCCCCACCGGCTGTTACACCCCTCCCCGTCTCTGTAACTCTCCCACCGGCTCCTAGACCCCTCCCCGTCTCTGTAACTCCCCCACCGGCTCCTAGACCCCTCCCCGTCTCTGTAACTCCCCCACCGGCTCCTACACCCCTCCCCGTCTCTGTAACTCCCCCTCCGGCTCCTACACCCCTCCCCGTCTCTGTAACTCCCCCACCGGCTCCTACACCCCTCCCCGTCTCTGTAACTCCCCCACCGGCTCCTACACCCCTCCCCATCTCTGTAACTCCCCCACCGGCTCCTACACCCCTCCCCGTCTCTGTAATTCCCCTACCGGCTCCTACACCCCTCCCCGTCTCTGTAACTCCCCCACCGGCTCCTACACCCCTCCCCATCTCTGTAACTCCCCCACCGGCTCCTACACCCCTCTCCGTCTCTGTAACTCCCCCACCTGATCATAGACCCCTCTCCGTCTCTGTAACTCCCCCACCGTCTCCTAGACCCCTCCCCGTCTCTGTAACTCCCCCACCGGCTCCTAGACCCCTCCCCGTCTCTGTAACTCCCCCACCGGCTCCTACACCCCTCCCCGTCTCTGTAACTCCCCCACCGGCTCCTACACCCCTCCCCGTCTCTGTAACTCCCCCATCGGCTGTTACACCCCTCCCCGTCTCTGTAACTGCCCCACCGGCTCCTACACCCCTCCCCATCTCTGTAACTCCCCCACCAGCTGTTACACCCCTCCCCGTCTCTGTAACTCTCCCACCGGCTCCTACACCCCTCCCCGTCTCTGTAACTCTCCCACCGGCTCCTACACCCCTCCCCATCTCTGTAACTCCCCCACCGGCTCCTAGACCCCTCCCCGTCTCTGTAACTCCCCCACCGGCTCCTAAACCCCTACCCGTCTCTGTAACTCCCCCTCCGGCTCCTAAACCCCTACCCGACTCTGTAACTCCCCCACCGGCTCCTACACCCCTCCCCGTCTCTGTAACTCCCCCACCGGCTCCTAGACCCCTACCCGTCTCTGTAACTCCCCCACCGGCTCCTACACCCCTCCCCGTCTCTGTAACTCTCCCACTGGCTCCTAGACCCCTCCCCGTCTCTGTAACTCTCCCACCGGCTCCTCGACCCCTCCCCGTCTCTGTAACTCCTCCACCGGCACCTACACCCCTCCCCATCTGTGTAACTCCCC
Source organism: Hypanus sabinus (assembly GCF_030144855.1). NCBI lineage: Eukaryota > Metazoa > Chordata > Chondrichthyes > Myliobatiformes > Dasyatidae > Hypanus > Hypanus sabinus. The sequence continues at coordinate 44,892 of NW_026779761.1, forward strand.
CACCGGCTGTTACACCCCTCCCCATCTCTGCAACCCTCCCACCGGCTCCTAGACCCCTCCCCGTCTCTGTAACTCCCCCACCGGCTGCTACACCCCTCCCCATTTCTGTAACTCCCCCACCAGCTGTTACACCCCTCCCCGTCTCTGTAACTCCCCCACCGGCTGTTACACACCTCCCCGTCTCTGTAACTCTCCCACCGGCAACTACACCCCTCCCCATCTCTGTAACTCGCCCACCGGCTGTTACACACCTCCCCATCTCTGTAACTCTCCCACCGGCTCCTACACCCCTCCCCGTCTCTGTAACTCTCCCACCGGCTCCTAGACCCCTCCCCGTCTCTGTAACTCCCCCACCGGCTCCTAGACCCCTCCCCGTCTCTGTAACTCCCCCACCGGCTCCTACACCCCTCCCCGTCTCTGTAACTCCCCCTCCGGCTCCTACACCCCTCCCCGTCTCTGTAACTCCCCCACCGGCTCCTACACCCCTCCCCGTCTCTGTAACTCCCCCACCGGCTCCTACACCCCTCCCCATCTCTGTAACTCCCCCACCGGCTCCTACACCCCTCCCCGTCTCTGTAATTCCCCTACCGGCTCCTACACCCCTCCCCGTCTCTGTAACTCCCCCACCGTCTCCTACACCCCTCCCCGTCTCTGTAACTCCCCCACCGGCTCCTACACCCCTCTCCGTCTCTGTAACTCCCCCACCTGATCATAGACCCCTCCCCGTCTCTGTAACTCCCCCACCGTCTCCTAGACCCCTCCCCGTCTCTGTAACTCCCCCACCGGCTCCTAGACCCCTCCCCGTCTCTGTAACTCCCCCACCGGCTCCTACACCCCTCCCCGTCTCTGTAACTCCCCCACCGGCTCCTACACCCCTCCCCGTCTCTGTAACTCCCCCATCGGCTGTTACACCCCTCCCCGTCTCTGTAACTGCCCCACCGGCTCCTACACCCCTCCCCATCTCTGTAACTCCCCCACCAGCTGTTACACCCCTCCCCGTCTCTGTAACTCTCCCACCGGCTCCTACACCCCTCCCCATCTCTGTAACTCCCCGACCGGCTGTTACACCCCTCCCCGTCTCTGTAACTCCCCCACCGGCTCCTAGACCCCTCCCCGTCTCTGTAACTCCCCCACCGGCTCCTACACCCCTCCCCGTCTCTGTAACTCTCCCACCGGCTCCTAGACCGCTCACCGTCTCTGTAACTCTCCCACCGGCTCCTAGTCCCCTACCTGTCTGTAACTCTCCTACCGGCTCCTAGACCCCTCCCCGTCTCTGTAACTCTCCCACCGGCTCCTAGAACCCTCCCCGTCTCTGTAACTCCCCCACCGGCTCCTACACCCCTGCCCATTTCTGTAACTCCGCCACCGGCTGTTACACCCCTCCCCGTCTCTGTAACTCTCCCTCCGGCTCCTAGACCCCTCCCCGTCTCTGTAACTCCCCCACCGGCTCCTAGACACCTACCCGTCTCTGTAACTCCCCCACCGGCTCCTACACCCCTCCCCGTCTCTGTAACTCTCCCACCGGCTCCTAGACCCCTCCCCGTCTCTGTAACTCTCCCACCGGCTCCTCGACCCCTCCCCGTCTCTGTAACTCCTCCACCGGCTCCTACACCCCTCCCCATCTCTGTAACTCCCCCACCGGCTGTTACACCCCTCCCCGTCTCTGTAACTCTCCCACCGGCTCCTAGACCCCTCCCCGTCTCTGTAACTCCCCCACCGGCTCCTAGACCCCTCCCCGTCTCTGTAACTCCCCCACCGGCTCCTACACCCCTCCCCGTCTCTGTAACTCCCCCTCCGGCTCCTACACCCCTCCCCGTCTCTGTAACTCCCCCACCGGCTCCTACACCCCTCCCCGTCTCTGTAACTCCCCCACCGGCTCCTACACCCCTCCCCATCTCTGTAACTCCCCCACCGGCTCCTACACCCCTCCCCGTCTCTGTAATTCCCCTACCGGCTCCTACACCCCTCCCCGTCTCTGTAACTCCCCCACCGGCTCCTACACCCCTCCCCATCTCTGTAACTCCCCCACCGGCTCCTACACCCCTCTCCGTCTCTGTAACTCCCCCACCTGATCATAGACCCCTCACCGTCTCTGTAACTCCCCCACCGTCTCCTAGACCCCTCCCCGTCTCTGTAACTCCCCCACCGGCTCCTAGACCCCTCCCCGTCTCTGTAACTCCCCCACCGGCTCCTACACCCCTCCCCGTCTCTGTAACTCCCCCACCGGCTCCTACACCCCTCCCCGTCTCTGTAACTCCCCCATCGGCTGTTACACCCCTCCCCGTCTCTGTAACTGCCCCACCGGCTCCTACACCCCTCCCCATCTCTGTAACTCCCCCACCAGCTGTTACACCCCTCCCCGTCTCTGTAACTCTCCCACCGGCTCCTACACCCCTCCCCGTCTCTGTAACTCTCCCACCGGCTCCTACACCCCTCCCCATCTCTGTAACTCCCCCACCGGCTCCTAGACCCCTCCCCGTCTCTGTAACTCCCCCACCGGCTCCTAAACCCCTACCCGTCTCTGTAACTCCCCCTCCGGCTCCTAAACCCCTACCCGACTCTGTAACTCCCCCACCGGCTCCTGACCCCTCCCCGTCTCTGTAACTCTGTAACTCCCCCACCGGCTCCTAGACCCCTCCCCGTCTCTGTAACTCCCCCACCAGCTCCTAAACCCCACCCCGTCTCTGTAACACCCCCACCGGCTCCTAGACCCCTCCCCGTCTCTGTAACTCCCCCACTGGCTCCTAGACCCCTCCCCGTCTCTGTAACTCCCCCACCGGCTCCTACACCCCTCCCCGTCTCTGTATCTCCCCCACCGGCTCCTACACCCCTCCCCGTCTCTGTAACTCCCCCACCGGCTCCTACACCCCTCCCCGTCTCTGTAACTCCCCCACCGGCTCCTAAACGCCTACCCGTCTCTGTAACTCCCCCACCGGCTCCTAAACCCCTCCCCGACTTTGTAACTCTCCCACTGGCTCCTACACCCCTCCCCGTCTCTGTAACTCCCACACCGGCACCTAGACCCCTCCCAGTCTCTGTAACTCCCCCACCGGCTCCTAGACCCCTCCCCGTCTCTGTAACTCCCCCACCGGCTCCTAAACCCCTACCCGTCTCTGTAACTCCCCCTCCGGCTCCTAAACCCCTACCCGACTCTGTAACTCCCCCACCGGCTCCTACACCCCTCCCCGTCTCTGTAACTCTGTAACTCCCCCACCGGCTCCTAGACCCCTCCCCGTCTCTGTAACTCCCCCACCGGCTCCTACACCCCTCCCCGTCTCTGTAACTCCCCCACCGGCTCCTAGACCCCTACCCGTCTCTGTAACTCCCCCACCGGCTCCTACACCCCTCCCCGTCTCTGTAACTCTCCCACCGGCTCCTAGACCCATCCCCGTCTCTGTAACTCTCCCACCGGCTCCTCGACCCCTCCCCGTCTCTGTAACTCCTCCACCGGCACCTACACCCCTCCCCATCTGTGTAACTCCCCCACCGGCTGTTACACCCCTCCCCATCTCTGTAACTCTCCCACCGGCTCCTAGACCCCTCCCCGTCTCTGTAACTCTCCCACCGGCTCCTCGACCCCTCCCCGTCTCTGTAACTCCTCCACCGGCACCTACACCCCTCCCCATCTGTGTAACTCCCCCACCGGCTGTTACACCCCTCCCCATCTCTGTAACTCTCCCACCGGCTCCTAGACCCCTCCCCGTCTCTGTAACTGCCCCACCGGCTCCTACACCCCTCCCCATCTCTGTAACTCCCCCACCAGCTGTTACACCCCTCCCCGTCTCTGTAACTCTCCCACCGGCTCCTACACCCCTCCCCATCTCTGTAACTCCCCGACCGGCTGTTACACCCCTCCCCGTCTCTGTAACTCCCCCACCGGCTCCTAGACCCCTCCCCGTCTCTGTAACTCCCCCACCGGCTCCTACACCCCTCCCCGTCTCTGTAACTCTCCCACCGGCTCCTAGACCGCTCACCGTCTCTGTAACTCTCCCACCGGCTCCTAGTCCCCTACCTGTCTGTAACTCTCCTACCGGCTCCTAGACCCCTCCCCGTCTCTGTAACTCTCCCACCGGCTCCTAGAACCCTCCCCGTCTCTGTAACTCCCCCACCGGCTCCTACACCCCTGCCCATTTCTGTAACTCCGCCACCGGCTGTTACACCCCTCCCCGTCTCTGTAACTCTCCCTCCGGCTCCTAGACCCCTCCCCGTCTCTGTAACTCCCCCACCGGCTCCTAGACACCTACCCGTCTCTGTAACTCCCCCACCGGCTCCTACACCCCTCCCCGTCTCTGTAACTCTCCCACCGGCTCCTAGACCCCTCCCCGTCTCTGTAACTCTCCCACCGGCTCCTCGACCCCTCCCCGTCTCTGTAACTCCTCCACCGGCTCCTACACCCCTCCCCATCTCTGTAACTCCCCCACCGGCTGTTACACCCCTCCCCGTCTCTGTAACTCTCCCACCGGCTCCTAGACCCCTCCCCGTCTCTGTAACTCCCCCACCGGCTCCTAGACCCCTCCCCGTCTCTGTAACTCCCCCACCGGCTCCTACACCCCTCCCCGTCTCTGTAACTCCCCCTCCGGCTCCTACACCCCTCCCCGTCTCTGTAACTCCCCCACCGGCTCCTACACCCCTCCCCGTCTCTGTAACTCCCCCACCGGCTCCTACACCCCTCCCCATCTCTGTAACTCCCCCACCGGCTCCTACACCCCTCCCCGTCTCTGTAATTCCCCTACCGGCTCCTACACCCCTCCCCGTCTCTGTAACTCCCCCACCGGCTCCTACACCCCTCCCCATCTCTGTAACTCCCCCACCGGCTCCTACACCCCTCTCCGTCTCTGTAACTCCCCCACCTGAGATCATAGACCCCTCACCGTCTCTGTAACTCCCCCACCGTCTCCTAGACCCCTCCCCGTCTCTGTAACTCCCCCACCGGCTCCTAGACCCCTCCCCGTCTCTGTAACTCCCCCACCGGCTCCTACACCCCTCCCCGTCTCTGTAACTCTCCCACCGGCTCCTAGACCCCTCCCCGTCTCTGTAACTCTCCCACCGGCTCCTCGACCCCTCCCCGTCTCTGTAACTCCTCCACCGGCACCTACACCCCTCCCCATCTGTGTAACTCCCCCACCGGCTGTTACACCCCTCCCCATCTCTGTAACTCTCCCACCGGCTCCTAGACCCCTCCCCGTCTCTGTAACTCTCCCACCGGCTCCTCGACCCCTCCCCGTCTCTGTAACTCCTCCACCGGCACCTACACCCCTCCCCATCTGTGTAACTCCCCCACCGGCTGTTACACCCCTCCCCATCTCTGTAACTCTCCCACCGGCTCCTAGACCCCTCCCCGTCTCTGTAACTGCCCCACCGGCTCCTACACCCCTCCCCATCTCTGTAACTCCCCCACCAGCTGTTACACCCCTCCCCGTCTCTGTAACTCTCCCACCGGCTCCTACACCCCTCCCCATCTCTGTAACTCCCCGACCGGCTGTTACACCCCTCCCCGTCTCTGTAACTCCCCCACCGGCTCCTAGACCCCTCCCCGTCTCTGTAACTCCCCCACCGGCTCCTACACCCCTCCCCGTCTCTGTAACTCTCCCACCGGCTCCTAGACCGCTCACCGTCTCTGTAACTCTCCCACCGGCTCCTAGTCCCCTACCTGTCTGTAACTCTCCTACCGGCTCCTAGACCCCTCCCCGTCTCTGTAACTCTCCCACCGGCTCCTAGAACCCTCCCCTTCTCTGTAACTCCCCCACCGGCTCCTACACCCCTGCCCATTTCTGTAACTCCGCCACCGGCTGTTACACCCCTCCCCGTCTCTGTAACTCTCCCTCCGGCTCCTAGACCCCTCCCCGTCTCTGTAACTCCCCCACCGGCTCCTAGACACCTACCCGTCTCTGTAACTCCCCCACCGGCTCCTACACCCCTCCCCGTCTCTGTAACTCTCCCACCGGCTCCTAGACCCCTCCCCGTCTCTGTAACTCTCCCACCGGCTCCTCGACCCCTCCCCGTCTCTGTAACTCCTCCACCGGCTCCTACACCCCTCCCCATCTCTGTAACTCCCCCACCGGCTGTTACACCCCTCCCCGTTGTAACTCTCCCACCGGCTCCTAGACCCCTCCCCGTCTCTGTAACTCCCCCACCGGCTCCTAGACCCCTCCCCGTCTCTGTAACTCCCCCACCGGCTCCTACACCCCTCCCCGTCTCTGTAACTCCCCCTCCGGCTCCTACACCCCTCCCCGTCTCTGTAACTCCCCCACCGGCTCCTACACCCCTCCCCGTCTCTGTAACTCCCCCACCGGCTCCTACACCCCTCCCCATCTCTGTAACTCCCCCACCGGCTCCTACACCCCTCCCCGTCTCTGTAATTCCCCTACCGGCTCCTACACCCCTCCCCGTCTCTGTAACTCCCCCACCGGCTCCTACACCCCTCCCCATCTCTGTAACTCCCCCACCGGCTCCTACACCCCTCTCCGTCTCTGTAACTCCCCCACCTGATCATAGACCCCTCTCCGTCTCTGTAACTCCCCCACCGTCTCCTAGACCCCTCCCCGTCTCTGTAACTCCCCCACCGGCTCCTAGACCCCTCCCCGTCTCTGTAACTCCCCCACCGGCTCCTACACCCCTCCCCGTCTCTGTAACTCCCCCACCGGCTCCTACACCCCTCCCCGTCTCTGTAACTCCCCCATCGGCTGTTACACCCCTCCCCGTCTCTGTAACTGCCCCACCGGCTCCTACACCCCTCCCCATCTCTGTAACTCCCCCACCAGCTGTTACACCCCCTCCCCGTCTCTGTAACTCTCCCACCGGCTCCTACACCCCTCCCCGTCTCTGTAACTCTCCCACCGGCTCCTACACCCCTCCCCATCTCTGTAACTCCCCCACCGGCTCCTAGACCCCTCCCCGTCTCTGTAACTCCCCCACCGGCTCCTAAACCCCCTACCCGTCTCTGTAACTCCCCCTCCGGCTCCTAAACCCCTACCCGACTCTGTAACTCCCCCACCGGCTCCTGACCCCTCCCCGTCTCTGTAACTCTGTAACTCCCCCACCGGCTCCTAGACCCCTCCCCGTCTCTGTAACTCCCCCACCAGCTCCTAAACCCCACCCCGTCTCTGTAACACCCCCACCGGCTCCTAGACCCCTCCCCCGTCTCTGTAACTCCCCACTGGCTCCTAGACCCCTCCCCGTCTCTGTAACTCCCCCACCGGCTCCTACACCCCTCCCCGTCTCTGTATCTCCCCCACCGGCTCCTACAGCCCTCCCCGTCTCTGTAACTCCCCCACCGGCTCCTACACCCCTCCCCGTCTCTGTAACTCCCCCACCGGCTCCTAAACGCCTACCCGTCTCTGTAACTCCCCCACCGGCTCCTAAACCCCTCCCCGACTTTGTAACTCTCCCACTGGCTCCTACACCCCTCCCCGTCTCTGTAACTCCCACACCGGCACCTAGACCCCTCCCAGTCTCTGTAACTCCCCCACCGGCTCCTAGACCCCTCCCCGTCTCTGTAACTCCCCCACCGGCTCCTAAACCCCTACCCGTCTCTGTAACTCCCCCTCCGGCTCCTAAACCCCTACCCGACTCTGTAACTCCCCCACCGGCTCCTACACCCCTCCCCGTCTCTGTAACTCTGTAACTCCCCCCACCGGCTCCTAGACCCCTCCCCGTCTCTGTAACTCCCCCACCGGCTCCTACACCCCTCCCCGTCTCTGTAACTCCCCCACCGGCTCCTAGACCCCTACCCGTCTCTGTAACTCCCCCACCGGCTCCTACACCCCCTCCCCGTCTCTGTAACTCTCCCACCGGCTCCTAGACCCCTCCCCGTCTCTGTAACTCTCCCACCGGCTCCTCGACCCCTCCCCGTCTCTGTAACTCCTCCACCGGCACCTACACCCCCTCCCCATCTGTGTAACTCCCCCACCGGCTGTTACACCCCTCCCCATCTCTGTAACTCTCCCACCGGCTCCTAGACCCCTCCCCGTCTCTGTAACTCCCCCACCGGCTGCTACACCCCTCCCCATTTCTGTAACTCCCCCACCAGCTGTTACACCCCTCCCCGTCTCTGTAACTCCCCCACCGGCTCCTACACCCCTCCCCGTCTCTGTAACTCCCCCACCGGCTCCTACACCCCTCCCCATCTCTGTAACTCCCCCACCGGCTCCTACACCCCTCCCCGTCTCTGTAATTCCCCTACCGGCTCCTACACCCCTCCCCGTCTCTGTAACTCCCCCACCGTCTCCTACACCCCTCCCCGTCTCTGTAACTCCCCCACCGGCTCCTACACCCCTCTCCGTCTCTGTAACTCCCCCACCTGATCATAGACCCCTCCCCGTCTCTGTAACTCCCCCACCGTCTCCTAGACCCCTCCCCGTCTCTGTAACTCCCCCACCGGCTCCTAGACCCCTCCCCGTCTCTGTAACTCCCCCACCGGCTCCTACACCCCTCCCCGTCTCTGTAACTCCCCCACCGGCTCCTACAACCCCTCCCCGTCTCTGTAACTCCCCCATCGGCTGTTACACCCCTCCCCGTCTCTGTAACTGCCCCACCGGCTCCTACATCCCTCCCCATCTCTGTAACTCCCCCACCAGCTGTTACACCCCTCCCCGTCTCTGTAACTCTCCCACCGGCTCCTACACCCCTCCCCATCTCTGTAACTCCCCGACCGGCTGTTACACCCCTCCCCGTCTCTGTAACTCCCCCACCGGCTCCTAGACCCCTCCCCGTCTCTGTAACTCCCCCACCGGCTCCTACACCCCTCCCCGTCTCTGTAACTCTCCCACCGGCTCCTAGACCGCTCACCGTCTCTGTAACTCTCCCACCGGCTCCTAGTCCCCTACCTGTCTGTAACTCTCCTACCAGCTCCTAGACCCCTCCCCGTCTCTGTAACTCTCCCACCGGCTCCTAGAACCCTCCCCGTCTCTGTAACTCCCCCACCGGCTCCTACACCCCTGCCCATTTCTGTAACTCCGCCACCGGCTGTTACACCCCTCCCCGTCTCTGTAACTCTCCCTCCGGCTCCTAGACCCCTCCCCGTCTCTGTAACTCCCCCACCGGCTCCTAGACACCTACCCGTCTCTGTAACTCCCCCACCGGCTCCTACACCCCTCCCCGTCTCTGTAACTCTCCCACCGGCTCCTAGACCCCTCCCCGTCTCGGTAACTCTCCCACCGGCTCCTCGACCCCTCCCCGTCTCTGTAACTCCTCCACCGGCTCCTACACCCCTCCCCATCTCTGTAACTCCCCCACCGGCTGTTACACCCCTCCCCGTCTCTGTAACTCTCCCACCGGCTCCTAGACCCCTCCCCGTCTCTGTAACACCCCCACCGGCTCCTACACCCCTCCCCATCTCTGTAACTCCCCCACCGGCTGTTACACCCCTCCCCGTCTCTGTAACTCTCCCACCGGCTCCTACACCCCTCCCCATCTCTGTAACTCCCCCACCGGCTGTTACACCCCTCCCCGTCTCTGTAACTCTCCCACCGGCTCCTAGAGCCCCCCCGTCTCTGTAACTCCCCCACCGGCTCCTACACCCCTCCCCATCTCTGTAACTCCCCCACCGGCTGTTACACCCCTCCCCGTCTCTGTAACTCTCCCACCGGCTCCTAGACCCCTCCCCGTCTCTGTAACTCCCCCACCGGCTCCTAGACCCCTCCCCGTCTCTGTAACTCCCCCACCGGCTCATAGACCCCTCCCCGTCTCTGTAACTCCCCCACCGGCTCCTAAACCCCTCCCCGTCTCTGTAACTCCCCCACCGTCTCCTAGACCCCGCCCCGTCTCTGTAACTCCCCCAACGGCTCCTAGAACCCTCCCCGTCTCTGTAACTCCCCCACCGGCTCCTAAACCCCTACCCGTCTCTGTAACTCCCCCACCGGCTCCTAAACCCCTCCACGTCTCTGTAACTCCCCCACCAGCTCCTAGACCCCTACCCGTCTCTGTAACTCTCCCACCGGCTCCTGGACCCCTCCCCGTCTCTGTAACTCCCCCACCGGCTCCACACCCCTCCCCATCTCTGTAACTCCCCCACCGGCTGTTACACCCCTCCCCGTCTCTGTAACTCTCCCACCGGCTCCTACACACCTCCCCATCTCTGTAACTCCCCCACCGGCTGTTACACCCCTCCCCGTCTCTGTAACTCTCCCACCTGCTCCTAGACCCCTCCCCGTCTCTGTAACTCCCCCACCAGCTGTTACACCCCTCCCGCCATCTCTGTAACTCCCCCACCGGCTCCTAGACCCCTCCCCGTCTCTGTAACTCCCCCACCGGCTCCTACACCCCTCTCCGTCTCTGTAACTCCCCCACCGGATCATAGACCCCTCCCCGTCTCTGTAACTCCCCCACCGTCTCCTAGACCCCTCCCCGTCTCTGTAACTCCCCCACCGGCTCCTAAACCCCTCCACGTCTCTGTAACTCCCCCACCAGCTCCTAGACCCCTACCCGTCTCTGTAACTCTCCCACCGGCTCCTGGACCCCTCCCCGTCTCTGTAACTCCCCCCACCGGCTCCACACCCCTCCCCATCTCTGTAACTCCCCCACCGGCTGTTACACCCCTCCCCGTCTCTGTAACTCTCCCACTGGCTCCTACACCCCTCCCCATCTCTGTAACTCCCCACCGGCTGTTACACCCCTCCCCGTCTCTGTAACTCTCCCACCGGCTCCTAGACCCCTCCCCGTCTCTGTAACTCCCCCACCGGCTCCTACACCCCTCCCCATCTCTGTAACTCCCCCACCGGCTGTTACACCCCTACCCGTCTCTGTAACTCCCCCACCGGCTCCTAAACCCCTCCCCGACTTTGTAACTCTCCCACTGGCTCCTACACCCCTCCCCGTCTCCGTAACTCCCACACCGGCACCTAGACCCCTCCCCGTCTCTGTAACTCCCCCACCGGCTCCTAGACCCCTCCCCGTCTCTGTAACTCCCCCACCGGCTCCTAAACCCCTACCCGTCTCTGTAACTCCCCCTCCGGCTCCTAAACCCCTACCCGACTCTGTAACTCCCCCACCGGCTCCTACACCCCTCCCCGTCTCTGTAACTCTGTAACTCCCCCACCGGCTCCTAGACCCCTCCCCGTCTCTGTAACTCCCCCACCGGCTCCTACACCCCCCCGTCTCTGTAACTCCCCCCACAGGCTCCTAGACCCCTACCCGTCTCTGTAACTCCCCCACCGGCTCCTACACCCCTCCCCGTCTCTGTAACTCTCCCACCGGCTCCTAGACCCCTCCCCCGTCTCTGTAACTCTCCCACCGGCTCCTCGACCCCTCCCCGTCTCTGTAACTCCTCCACCGGCTCCTACACCCCTCCCCATCTGTGTAACTCCCCCACCGGCTGTTACACCCCTCCCCATCTCTGTAACTCTCCCACCGGCTCCTAGACCCCTCCCCGTCTCTGTAACTCCCCCACCGGCTCCTACACCCCTCCCCATCTCTGTAACTCCCCCACCAGCTGTTACACCCCTCCCCGTCTCTGTAACTCTCCCACAGGCTCCTACACTCCTCCCCATCTCTGTAACTCCCCCACCGGCTGTTACACCCCTCCCCGTCTCTGTAACTCTCCCTCCGGCTCCTAGACCCCCCCCCGTCTCTGTTACTCCCCCCACCGTCTCCTACACCACTCCCCGTCTCTGTAACTCCCCCACCGGCTCCTAGACCCCTCCCCGTCTCTGTAACTCCACCTCCGGCTCATACACCCCTCCCCGTCTCTGTAACTCTCCCACCGGCTCCTAGACCGCTCCCCGTCTCTGTAACTCTCCCACCGGCTCCTAGACCCCTACCTGTCTGTAACTCTCCCACCGGCTCCTAGACCCCTCCCCGTCTCTGTATCTCTCCCGCCGGCTCCTAAACCCCTCCCCGTCTCTGTAACTCCCCCACCGGCTCCTACACCCCTCCCCATTTCTGTAACTCCCCCACCGGCTGTTACACCCCTCCCCGTCTCTGTAACTCCCCCACCGGCTGTTACACACCTCCCCGTCTCTGTAACTCTCCCACCGGCACCTACACCCCTCCCCATCTCTGTAACTCGCCCACCGGCTGTTACACACCTCCCCATCTCTGTAACTCTCCCACCGGCTCCTACACCCCTCCCCGTCTCTGTAACTCTCCCACCGGCTCCTAGACCCCTCCCCGTCTCTGTAACTCCCCCACCAGCTCCTAAACCCCACCCCGTCTCTGTAACTCCCCCACCGGCTCCTAGACCCCTCCCCGTCTCTGTAACTCCCCCACCGGCTCCTAAACCCCTCCCCGTCTCTGTAACTCCCCCACCGGCTCCTACACCCCTCCCCGTCTCTGTAACTCCCCCACCGGCTCCTACACCCCTCCCCGTCTCTGTAACTCCCCCACCGGCTCCTACACCCCTCCCCGTCTCTGTAACTCCCCCACCGGCTCCTAAACGCCTACCCGTCTCTGTAACTCCCCCACCGGCTCATAAACCCCTCCCCGACTTTGTAACTCTCCCACTGGCTCCTACACCCCTCCCCGTCTCTGTAACTCCCACACCGGCACCTAGACCCCTCCCAGTCTCTGTAACTCCCCCACCGGCTCCTAGACCCCTCCCCGTCTCTGTAACTCCCCCACCGGCTCCTAAACCCCTACCCGTCTCTGTAACTCCCCCTCCGGCTCCTAAACCCCTACCCGACTCTGTAACTCCCCCACCGGCTCCTACACCCCTCCCCGTCTCTGTAACTCTGTAACTCCCCCACCGGCTCCTAGACCCCTCCCCGTCTCTGTAACTCCCCCACCGGCTCCTACACCCCTCCCCGTCTCTGTAACTCCCCCACCAGCTGTTACACCCCTCCCCGTCTCTGTAACTCCCCCACCGGCTGTTACACACCTCCCCGTCTCTGTAACTCTCCCACCGGCACCTACACCCCTCCCCATCTCTGTAACTCGCCCACCGGCTGTTACACACCTCCCCATCTCTGTAACTCTCCCACCGGCTCCTACACCCCTCCCCGTCTCTGTAACTCTCCCACCGGCTCCTAGACCCCTCCCCGTCTCTGTAACTCCCCCACCGGCTCCTAAACCCCACCCCGTCTCCGTAACTCCCCCACCGGCTCCTAGACCCCTCCCCGTCTCTGTAACTCCCCCACCGGCTCCTAGACCCCTCCCCGTCTCTGTAACTCCCCCACCGGCTCCTACACCCCTCCCCATCTCTGTAACTCCCCCTCCGGCTCCTACACCCCTCCCCGTCTCTGTAACTCCCCCACCGGCTCCTACACCCCTCCCCGTCTCTGTAACTCCCCCACCGGCTCCTAGACCCCTACCCGTCTCTGTAACTCTCCCACCGGCTCCTACACCCCTCCCCATCTCTGTAACTACCCCACCGGCTCCTCGACCCCTCCCCGTCTCTGTAACTCCTCCACCGGCTGTTACACCCCTCCCCGTCTCTGTAACTCTCCCACCGGCTCCTAGAGCCCCCCCGTCTCTGTAACTCCCCCACCGGCTCCTAGACCCCTCCCCGTCTCTGTAACTCCCCCACCGGCTCCTACACCCCTCCCCGTCTCTGTAACTCTCCCACCGGCTGTTACACCCCTCCCCGTCTCTGTAACTCTCCCTCCGGCTCCTAGACCCCTCCCCGTCTCTGTAACTCCCCCACCGGCTCCTAGACCCTCCCCGTCTCTGTAACTCCCCCACCGGCTCCTACACCCCTCCCCGTCTCTGTAACTCTCCCTCCGGCTCCTAGACCCCTCCCCGTCTCTGTAACTCCCCCACCGGCTCCTAGACACCTACCCGTCTCTGTAACTCCCCTACCGGCTCCTACACCCCTCCCCGTCTCTGTAACTCTCCCACCGGCTCCTAGACCCCTCCCCGTCTCTGTAACTCTCCCACCGGCTCCTCGACCCCTCCCCGTCTCTGTAACTCCTCCACCGGCTCCTACACCCCTCCCCATCTCTGCAACTCCCCCACCGGCTGTTACACCCCTCCCCATCTCTGTAACTCTCCCACCGGCTCCTAGACCCCTCCCCGTCTCTGTAACTCCCCCACCGGCTCCTACACCCCTCCCCGTCTCTGTAACTCCCCCACCGGCTCCTACACCCCACCCCGTCTCTGTAACTCCCCCACCGGCTGTTACACCCCTCCCCGTCTCTGTAACTCCCCCACCGGCTCCTACACCCCTCCCCATCTCTGTAACTCCCCCACCAGCTGTTACACCCCTCCCCGTCTCTGTAACTCTCCCACCGGTTCCTACACCCCTCCCCATCTCTGTAACTCCCCCACCGGCTGTTACACCCCTCCCCGTCTCTGTAACTCCCCCACCGGCTCCTAGACCCCTCCCCGTCTCTGTAACTCTCCCACCGGCTCCTATACCGCTCCCCGTCTCTGTAACTCTCCCACCGGCTCCTAGACCCCTCCCCGTCTCTGTAACTCCACCACCGGCTCATACACCCCTCCCCGTCTCTGTAACTCTCCCACCGGCTCCTAGACAGCTCCCCGTCTCTGTAACTCTCCCACCGGCTCCTAGATCCCTACCTGTCTGTAACTCTCCCACCGGCTCCTAGACCCCTCCCCGTCTCTGTATCTCTCCCGCCGGCTCCTAAACCCCTCCCCGTCTCTGTAACTCCCCCACCGGCTCCTACACCCCTCCCCATTTCTGTAACTCCCCCACCGGCTGTTACACCCCTCCCCGTCTCTGTAACTCCCCCACCGGCTGTTACACACCTCCCCGTCTCTGTAACTCTCCCACCGGCTCCTACACCCCTCCCCATCTCTGTAACTCGCCCACCGGCTGTTACACACCTCCCCATCTCTGTAACTCTCCCACCGGCTCCTACACCCCTCCCCGTCTCTGTAACTCTCCCACCGGCTCCTAGACCCCTCCCCGTCTCTGTAACTCCCCCACCGGCTCCTAAACCCCACCCCGTCTCTGTAACTCCCCCACCGGCTCCTAGACCCCTCCCCGTCTCTGTAACTCCCCCACCGGCTCCTAGACCCCTCCCCGTCTCTGTAACTCCCCCACCGGCTCCTACACCCCTCCCCGTCTCTGTAACACCCCCACCGGCTCCTACACCCCTCCCCGTCTCTGTAACTCCCCCACCGGCTCCTACACCCCTCCCCGTCTCTGTAACTCCCCCACCGGCTCCTACACCCCTCCCCATCTCTGTAACTCCCCCACCGGCTCCTACACCCCTCCCCGTCTCTGTAATTCTCCTACCGGCTCCTACACCCCTCCCCGTCTCTGTAACTCCCCCACCGGCTCCTACACCCCTCCCCATCTCTGTAACTCCCCCACCGGCTCCTACACCCCTCTCCGTCTCTGTAACTCCCCCACCTGATCATAGACCCCTCCCCGTCTCTGTAACTCCCCCACCGTCTCCTAGACCCCTCCCCGTCTCTGTAACTCCCCCTCCGGCTCCTAGACCCCTCCCCGTCTCTGTAACTCCCCCACCGGCTCCTACACCCCTCCCCGTCTCTGTAACTCCCCCACCGGCTCCTACACCCCTCCCCGTCTCTGTAACTCCCCCATCGGCTGTTACACCCCTCCCCGTCTCTGTAACTGCCCCACCGGCTCCTACACCCCTCCCCATCTCTGTAACTCCCCCACCAGCTGTTACACCCCTCCCCGTCTCTGTAACTCTCCCACCGGCTCCTACACCCCTCCCCATCTCTGTAACTCCCCGACCGGCTGTTACACCCCTCCCCGTCACTGTAACTCCCCCACCGGCTCCTAGACCCCTCCCCGTCTCTGTAACTCTCCCACCGGCTCCTAGACCGCTCACCGTCTCTGTAACTCTCCCACCGGCTCCTAGTCCCCTAACTGTCTGTAACTCTGCTACCGGGTCCTAGACCCCTCCCCGTCTGTGTTACTCTCCCACCGGCTCCTAGAACCCTCCCCGTCTCTGTAACTCCCCCACCGGCTCCTACACCCCTCCCCATTTCTGTAACTCCGCCACCGGCTGTTACACCCCTCCCCGTCTCTGTAACTCTCCCTCCAGCTCCTAGACCCCTCCCCGTCTCTGTAACTCCCCCACCGGCTCCTAGACACCTACCCGTCTCTGTAACTCCCCCACCGGCTCCTACACCCCTCCCCGTCTCTGTAACTCTCCCACCGGCTCCTAGACCCCTCCCCGTCTCTGTAACTCTCCCACCGGCTCCTCGACTCCTCCCCGTCTCTGTAACTCCTCCACCGGCTCCTACACCCCTCCCCATCTCTGTAACTCCCCCACCGGCTGTTACACCCCTCCCCGTCTCTGTATCTCTCCCGCCGGCTCCTAAACCCCTCCCCGTCTCTGTAACTCCCCCACCGGCTCCTACACCCCTCCCCATTTCTGTAACTCCCCCACCGGCTGTTACACCCCTCCCCGTCTCTGTAACTCCCCCACCGGCTGTTACACACCTCCCCGTCTCTGTAACTCTCCCACCGGCTCCTAGACCCCTCCCCATCTCTGTAACTCTCCCACCGGCTGTTACACACCTCCCCATCTCTGTAACTCTCCCACCGGCTCCTACACCCCTCCCCATCTCTGTAACTCTCCCACCGGCTGTTACACCCCTCCCCGTCTCTGTAACTCTCCCACCGGCTCCTACACCCCTCCCCATCTCTGTAACTCGCCCACCGGCTGTTACACACCTCCCCATCTCTGTAACTCTCCCACCGGCTCCTACACCCCTCCCCGTCTCTGTAACTCTCCCACCGGCTCCTAGACCCCTCCCCGTCTCTGTAACTCCCCCACCGGCTCCTAAACCCCACCCCGTCTCTGTAACTCCCCCACCGGCTCCTAGACCCCTCCCCGTCTCTGTAACTCCCCCACCGGCTCCTAGACCCCTCCCCGTCTCTGTAACTCCCCCACCGGCTCCTACACCCCTCCCCGTCTCTGTAACACCCCCACCGGCTCCTACACCCCTCCCCGTCTCTGTAACTCCCCCACCGGCTCCTACACCCCCTCCCCGTCTCTGTAACTCCCCCACCGGCTCCTACACCCCTCCCCATCTCTGTAACTCCCCCACCGGCTCCTACACCCCTCCCCGTCTCTGTAATTCTCCTACCGGCTCCTACACCCCTCCCCGTCTCTGTAACTCCCCCACCGGCTCCTACACCCCTCCCCATCTCTGTAACTCCCCCACCGGCTCCTACACCCCTCTCCGTCTCTGTAACTCCCCCACCTGATCATAGACCCCTCCCCGTCTCTGTAACTCCCCCACCGTCTCCTAGACCCCTCCCCGTCTCTGTAACTCCCCCTCCGGCTCCTAGACCCCTCCCCGTCTCTGTAACTCCCCCACCGGCTCCTACACCCCTCCCCGTCTCTGTAACTCCCCCACCGGCTCCTACACCCCTCCCCGTCTCTGTAACTCCCCCATCGGCTGTTACACCCCTCCCCGTCTCTGTAACTGCCCCACCGGCTCCTACACCCCTCCCCATCTCTGTAACTCCCCCACCAGCTGTTACACCCCTCCCCGTCTCTGTAACTCTCCCACCGGCTCCTACACCCCTCCCCATCTCTGTAACTCCCCGACCGGCTGTTACACCCCTCCCCGTCACTGTAACTCCCCCACCGGCTCCTAGACCCCTCCCCGTCTCTGTAACTCTCCCACCGGCTCCTAGACCGCTCACCGTCTCTGTAACTCTCCCACCGGCTCCTAGTCCCCTACCTGTCTGTAACTCTGCTACCGGGTCCTAGACCCCTCCCCGTCTGTGTTACTCTCCCACCGGCTCCTAGAACCCTCCCCGTCTCTGTAACTCCCCCACCGGCTCCTACACCCCTCCCCATTTCTGTAACTCCGCCACCGGCTGTTACACCCCTCCCCGTCTCTGTAACTCTCCCTCCAGCTCCTAGACCCCTCCCCGTCTCTGTAACTCCCCCACCGGCTCCTAGACACCTACCCGTCTCTGTAACTCCCCCACCGGCTCCTACACCCCTCCCCGTCTCTGTAACTCTCCCACCGGCTCCTAGACCCCTCCCCGTCTCTGTAACTCTCCCACCGGCTCCTCGACTCCTCCCCGTCTCTGTAACTCCTCCACCGGCTCCTACACCCCTCCCCATCTCTGTAACTCCCCCACCGGCTGTTACACCCCTCCCCGTCTCTGTAACTCTCCCACCGGCTCCTAGACCCCTCCCCGTCTCTGTAACTCCCCCACCGGCTCCTACACCCCTCCCCATCTCTGTAACTCCCCCACCGGCTGTTACACCCCTCCCCGTCTCTGTAACTCTCCCACCGGCTCCTACTCCCCTCCCCATCTCTGTAACTCCCCCACCGGCTGTTACACCCCTCCCCGTCTCTGTAACTCTCCCACCGGCTCCTAGAGCCCCCCCGTCTCTGTAACTCCCCCACCGGCTCCTACACCCCTCCCCATCTCTGTAACTCCCCCACCGGCTGTTACACCCCTCCCCGTCTCTGTAACTCTCCCACCAGCCCCTAGACCCCTCCCCGTCTCTGTAAATCCCCCACCGGCTCCTAGACCCCTCCCCGTCTCTGTAACTCCCCCACCGGCTCCTAGACCCCTCCCCGTCTCTGTAACTCTCCCACCGGCTCCTAGACCCCTCCCCGTCTCTGTAACTCTCCCACCGGCTCCTAGAGCCCCCCCGTCTCTGTAACTCCCCCACCGGCTCCTACACCCCTCCCCATCTCTGTAACTCCCCCACCGGCTGTTACACCCCTCCCCGTCTCTGTAACTCCCCCACCGGCTCCTACACCCCTCCCCATTTCTGTAACTCCGCCACCGGCTGTTACACCCCTCCCCGTCTCTGTAACTCTCCCTCCAGCTCCTAGACCCCTCCCCGTCTCTGTAACTCCCCCACCGGCTCCTAGACACCTACCCGTCTCTGTAACTCCCCCACCGGCTCCTACACACCTCCCCGTCTCTGTAACTCTCCCACCGGCTCCTAGACCCCTCCCCGTCTCTGTAACTCTCCCACCGGCTCCTCGACTCCTCCCCGTCTCTGTAACTCCTCCACCGGCTCCTACACCCCTCCCCATCTCTGTAACTCCCCCACCGGCTGTTACACCCCTCCCCGTCTCTGTAACTCTCCCACCGGCTCCTAGACCCCTCCCCGTCTCTGTAACTCCCCCACCGGCTCCTACACCCCTCCCCATCTCTGTAACTCCCCCACCGGCTGTTACACCCCTCCCCGTCTCTGTAACTCTCCCACCGGCTCCTACTCCCCTCCCCATCTCTGTAACTCCCCCACCGGCTGTTACACCCCTCCCCGTCTCTGTAACTCTCCCACCGGCTCCTAGAGCCCCCCCGTCTCTGTAACTCCCCCACCGGCTCCTACACCCCTCCCCATCTCTGTAACTCCCCCACCGGCTGTTACACCCCTCCCCGTCTCTGTAACTCTCCCACCAGCCCCTAGACCCCTCCCCGTCTCTGTAAATCCCCCACCGGCTCCTAGACCCCTCCCCGTCTCTGTAACTCCCCCACCGGCTCATAGACCCCTCCCCGTCTCTGTAACTCCCCCACCGGCTCCTAAACCCCTCCCCGTCTCTGTAACTCCCCCACCGTCTCCTAGACCCCGCCCCGTCTCTGTAACTCCCCCAACGGCTCCTAGAACCCACCCCGTCTCTGTAACTCCCCCACCGGCTCCTAAACCCCTACCCGTCTCTGTAACTCCCCCACCGGCTCCTAAACCCCTCCACTTCTCTGTAACTCCCCCACCAGCTCCTAGACCCCTACCCGTCTCTGTAACTCTCCCACCGGCTCCTAGACCCCTCCCCGTCTCTGTAACTCCCCCACCGGCTCCTAAACCCCTACCCGTCTCTGTAACTCCCCCTCCGGCTCCTAAACCCCTACCCGACTCTGTAACTCCCCCACCGGCTCCTACACGCCTCCCCGTCTCTGTAACTCTGTAACTCCCCCACCGGCTCCTAGACCCCTCCCCGTCTCTGTAACTCCCCCACCGGCTCCTACACCCCTCCCCGTCTCTGTAACTCCCCCACCGGCTCCTAGACCCCTACCCGTCTCTGTAACTCCCCTACCGGCTCCTACACCCCTCCCCGTCTCTGTAACTCTCCCACCGGCTCCTAGACCCCTCCCCGTCTCTGTAACTCTCCCACCGGCTCCTCGACCCCTCCCCGTCTCTGTAACTCCTCCACCGGCTCCTACACACCTTCCCATCTGTGTAACTCCCCCACCGGCTGTTACACCCCTCCCCATCTCTGTAACTCTCCCACCGGCTCCTAGACCCCTCCCCGTCTCTGTAACTCCCCCACCGGCTCCTACACCCCTCCCCATCTCTGTAACTCCCCCACCAGCTGTTACACCCCTCCCCGTCTCTGTAACTCTCCCACCGGCTCCTACACTCCTCCCCATCTCTGTAACTCCCCCACCGGCTGTTACACCCCTCCCCGTCTCTGTAACTCTCCCTCCGGCTCCTAGACCCCCCCCCGTCTCTGTTACTCCCCCACCGTCTCCTACACCACTCCCCGTCTCTGTAACTCCCCCACCGGCTCCTAGACCCCTCCCCGTCTCTGTAACTCCACCACCGGCTCATACACCCCTCCCCGTCTCTGTAACTCTCCCACCGGCTCCTAGACCGCTCCCCGTCTCTGTAACTATCCCACCGGCTCCTAGACCCCTACCTGTCTGTAACTCTCCCACCGGCTCCTAGACCCCTCCCCGTCTCTGTATCTCTCCCGCCGGCTCCTAAACCCCTCCCCGTCTCTGTAACTCCCCCACCGGCTCCTACACCCCTCCCCATTTCTGTAACTCCCCCACCGGCTGTTACACCCCTCCCCGTCTCTGTAACTCCCCCACCGGCTGTTACACACCTCCCCGTCTCTGTAACTCTCCCACCGGCTCCTACACCCCTCCCCATCTCTGTAATCCCCCACCGGCTCCTACACCCCTCCCCGTCTCTGTAACTCCCCCACCGGCTCCTAGACCCCTACCCGTCTCTGTAACTCCCCCACCGGCTCCTACACCCCTCCCCGTCTCTGTAACTCTCCCACCGGCTCCTAGACCCCTCCCCGTCTCTGTAACTCTCCCACCGGCTCCTCGACCCCTCCCCGTCTCTGTAACTCCTCCACCGGCTCCTACACACCTTCCCATCTGTGTAACTCCCCCACCGGCTGTTACACCCCTCCCCATCTCTGTAACTCTCCCACCGGCTCCTAGACCCCTCCCCGTCTCTGTAACTCCCCCACCGGCTCCTACACCCCTCCCCATCTCTGTAACTCCCCCACCAGCTGTTACACCCCTCCCCGTCTCTGTAACTCTCCCACCGGCTCCTACACTCCTCCCCATGTCTGTAACTCCCCCACCGGCTGTTACACCCCTCCCCGTCTCTGTAACTCTCCCTCCGGCTCCTAGACCCCCCCCCGTCTCTGTTACTCCCCCACCGTCTCCTACACCACTCCCCGTCTCTGTAACTCCCCCACCGGCTCCTAGACCCCTCCCCGTCTCTGTAACTCCACCACCGGCTCATACACCCCTCCCCGTCTCTGTAACTCTCCCACCGGCTCCTAGACCGCTCCCCGTCTCTGTAACTATCCCACCGGCTCCTAGACCCCTACCTGTCTGTAACTCTCCCACCGGCTCCTAGACCCCTCCCCGTCTCTGTATCTCTCCCGCCGGCTCCTAAACCCCTCCCCGTCTCTGTAACTCCCCCACCGGCTCCTACACCCCTCCCCATTTCTGTAACTCCCCCACCGGCTGTTACACCCCTCCCCGTCTCTGTAACTCCCCCACCGGCTGTTACACACCTCCCCGTCTCTGTAACTCTCCCACCGGCTCCTACACCCCTCCCCATCTCTGTAACTCCCCCACCGGCTCCTACACCCCTCCCCGTCTCTGTAATTCCCCTACCGGCTCCTACACCCCTCCCCGTCTCTGTAACTCCCCGACCGGCTCCTACACCCCTCCCCATCTCTGTAACTCCCCCACCGGCTCCTACACCCCTCTCCGTCTCTGTAACTCCCCCACCTGATCATAGACCCCTCCCCATCTCTGTAACTCCCCCACCGGCTGTTACACCCCTCCCCGTCTCTGTAACTCTCCCACCGGCTCCTACTCCCCTCCCCATCTCTGTAACTCCCCCACCGGCTGTTACACACCCTCCCCGTCTCTGTAACTCTCCCACCGGCTCCTAGAGCCCCCCCGTCTCTGTAACTCCCCCACCGGCTCCTACACCCCTCCCCATCTCTGTAACTCCCCCACCGGCTGTTACACCCCTCCCCGTCTCTGTAACTCTCCCACCGGCCCCTAGACCCCTCCCCGTCTCTGTAACTCCCCCACCGGCTCCTAGACCCCTCCCCGTCTCTGTAACTCCCCCACCGGCTCATAGACCCCTCCCCGTCTCTGTAACTCCCCCACCGGCTCCTAAACCCCTCCCCGTCTCTGTAACTCCCCCACCGTCTCCTAGACCCCCGCCCCGTCTCTGTAACTCCCCCAACGGCTCCTAGAACCCACCCCGTCTCTGTAACTCCCCCACCGGCTCCTAAACCCCTACCCGTCTCTGTAACTCCCCCACCGGCTCCTAAACCCCTCCACTTCTCTGTAACTCCCCCACCAGCTCCTAGACCCCTACCCGTCTCTGTAACTCTCCCACCGGCTCCTAGACCCCTCCCCGTCTCTGTAACTCCCCCACCGGCTCCTAAACCCCTACCCGTCTCTGTAACTCCCCCTCCGGCTCCTAAACCCCTACCCGACTCTGTAACTCCCCCACCGGCTCCTACACGCCTCCCCGTCTCTGTAACTCTGTAACTCCCCCACCGGCTCCTAGACCCCTCCCCGTCTCTGTAACTCCCCCACCGGCTCCTACACCCCTCCCCGTCTCTGTAACTCCCCCACCGGCTCCTAGACCCCTACCCGTCTCTGTAACTCCCCTACCGGCTCCTACACCCCTCCCCGTCTCTGTAACTCTCCCACCGGCTCCTAGACCCCTCCCCGTCTCTGTAACTCTCCCACCGGCTCCTCGACCCCTCCCCGTCTCTGTAACTCCTCCACCGGCTCCTACTCACCTTCCCATCTGTGTAACTCCCCCACCGGCTGTTACACCCCTCCCCATCTCTGTAACTCTCCCACCGGCTCCTAGACCCCTCCCCGTCTCTGTAACTCCCCCACCGGCTCCTACACCCCTCCCCATCTCTGTAACTCCCCCACCAGCTGTTACACCCCTCCCCGTCTCTGTAACTCTCCCACCGGCTCCTACACTCCTCCCCATCTCTGTAACTCCCCCACCGGCTGTTACACCCCTCCCCGTCTCTGTAACTCTCCCTCCGGCTCCTAGACCCCCCCCCGTCTCTGTTACTCCCCCACCGTCTCCTACACCACTCCCCGTCTCTGTAACTCCCCCACCGGCTCCTAGACCCCTCCCCGTCTCTGTAACTCCACCACCGGCTCATACACCCCTCCCCGTCTCTGTAACTCTCCCACCGGCTCCTAGACCGCTCCCCGTCTCTGTAACTATCCCACCGGCTCCTAGACCCCTACCTGTCTGTAACTCTCCCACCGGCTCCTAGACCCCTCCCCGTCTCTGTATCTCTCCCGCCGGCTCCTAAACCCCTCCCCGTCTCTGTAACTCCCCCACCGGCTCCTACACCCCTCCCCATTTCTGTAACTCCCCCACCGGCTGTTACACCCCTCCCCGTCTCTGTAACTCCCCCACCGGCTGTTACACACCTCCCCGTCTCTGTAACTCTCCCACCGCTCCTACACCCCTCCCCATCTCTGTAATCCCCCACCCGGCTCCTACACCCCTCCCGTCTCTGTAACTCCCCACCGGCTCCTAGACCCCTACCCGTCTCTGTAACTCCCCCACCGGCTCCTACACCCCTCCCCCGTCTCTGTAACTCTCCCACCGGCTCCTAGACCCCTCCCCGTCTCTGTAACTCTCCCACCGGCTCCTCGACCCCTCCCCGTCTCTGTAACTCCTCCACCGGCTCCTACACACCTTCCCATCTGTGTAACTCCCCCACCGGCTGTTACACCCCTCCCCATCTCTGTAACTCTCCCACCGGCTCCTAGACCCCTCCCCGTCTCTGTAACTCCCCCACCGGCTCCTACACCCCTCCCCATCTCTGTAACTCCCCCACCAGCTGTTACACCCCCTCCCCGTCTCTGTAACTCTCCCACCGGCTCCTACACTCCTCCCCATGTCTGTAACTCCCCCACCGGCTGTTACACCCCTCCCCGTCTCTGTAACTCTCCCTCCGGCTCCTAGACCCCCCCCCGTCTCTGTTACTCCCCCACCGTCTCCTACACCACTCCCCGTCTCTGTAACTCCCCCACCGGCTCCTAGACCCCTCCCCGTCTCTGTAACTCCACCACCGGCTCATACACCCCTCCCGTCTCTGTAACTCTCCCACCGGCTCCTAGACCGCTCCCCGTCTCTGTAACTATCCCACCGGCTCCTAGACCCCTACCTGTCTGTAACTCTCCCACCGGCTCTTAGACCCCTCCCCGTCTCTGTATCTCTCCCGCCGGCTCCTAAACCCCCTCCCCGTCTCTGTAACTCCCCCACCGGCTCCTACACCCCTCCCCATTTCTGTAACTCCCCCACCGGCTGTTACACCCCTCCCCGTCTCTGTAACTCCCCCACCGGCTGTTACACACCTCCCCGTCTCTGTAACTCTCCCACCGGCTCCTACACCCCTCCCCATCTCTGTAACTCCCCACCGGCTCCTACACCCCTCCCCGTCTCTGTAATTCCCCTACCGGCTCCTACACCCCTCCCCGTCTCTGTAACTCCCCGACCGGACTCCTACACCCCTCCCCATCTCTGTAACTCCCCACCGGCTCCTACACCCCTCTCCGTCTCTGTAACTCCCCCACCTGATCATAGACCCCTCCCCGTCTCTGTAACTCCCCCACCGTCTCCTAGACCCCTCCCCGTCTCTGTAACTCCCCCACCGGCTCCTAGACCCCTCCCCGTCTCTCTGTAACTCCCCACCGGCTCCTACACCCCTCCCCGTCTCTGTAACTCCCCCACCGGCTCCTACACCCCTCCCCGTCTCTGTAACTCCCCCATCGGCTGTTACACCCCTCCCCGTCTCTGTAACTGCCCCACCGGCTCCTACACACCTCCCCATCTCTGTAACTCCCCCACCAGCTGTTACACCCCTCCCCGTCTCTATAACTCTCCCACCGGCTCCTACACCCCTCCCCATCTCTGTAACTCCCCGACCGGATGTTGCACCCCTCCCCGTCTCTGTAACTCCCCCACCGGCTCCTAGACCCCTCCCCGTCTCTGTAAACTCCCCCACCGGCTCCTACACCCCTCCCCGTCTCTGTAACTCTCCCACCGGCTCCTAGACCGCTCACCGTCTCTGTAACTCTCCCACCGGCTCCTAGTCCCCCTTCCTGTCTGTAACTCTCCTACCGGCTCCTAGACCCCTCCCCGTCTCTGTAACTCTCCCACCGGCTCCTAGAACCCTCCCCGTCTCTGTAACTCAACCACCGGCTCCTACACCCCTCCCCAATTTCTGTAACTCCGCCACCGGCTGTTACAGACCCCTCCCCGTCTCTGTAACTCTCCTCCGGCTCCTAGACCCCCTCCCCGTCTCTGTAACTCCCCCACCGGCTCCTAGACACCTACCCGTCTCTGTAACTCCCCCACCGGCTCCTACACCCCTCCCCGTCTCTGTAACTCTCCCACCGGCACCTAGACCCCTCCCCGTCTCTGTAACTCTCCCACCGGCTCCTCGACTCCTCCCCGTCTCTGTAACTCCTCCACCGGCTCCTACATCCCTCCCCATCTCTGTAACTCCCCCACCGGCTGTTACAACCCCTCCCCGTCTCTGTAACTCTCCCACCGGCTCCTAGACCCCTCCCCGTCTCTGTAACTCCCCGACCGGCTGTTACACCCCTCCCCGTCTCTGTAACTCCCCCACCGGCTCCTAGACCCCTCCCCGTCTCTGTAACTCCCCCACCGGCTCCTACACCCCTCCCCGTCTCTGTAACTCCCCCCACCGGCTCCTACACCCCTCCCCGTCTCTGTAACTCCCCCACCGGCTCCTAAACCCCTCCCCGTCTCTGTAACTCCCCCACCGTCTCCTAGACCCCGCCCCGTCTCTGTAACTCCCCCAACGGCTCCTAGAACCCTCCCCGTCTCTGTAACTCCCCCACCGGCTCCTAAACCCCTACCCGTCTCTGTAACTCCCCCACCGGCTCCTAAACCCCTCCACTTCTCTGTAACTCCCCCACCAGCTCCTAGACCCCTACCCGTCTCTGTAACTCTCCCACCGGCTCCTAGACCCCTCCCCGTCTCTGTAACTCCCCCACCGGCTCCTAAACCCCTACCCGTCTCTGTAACTCCCCCTCCGGCTCCTAAACCCCTACCCGACTCTGTAACTACCCCACCGGCTCCTACACCCCTCCCCGTCTCTGTAACTCTGTAACTCCCCCACCGGCTCCTAGACCCCTCCCCGTCTCTGTAACTCCCCCACCGGCTCCTACACCCCTCCCCGTCTCTGTAACTCCCCCACCGGCTCCTAGACCCCTAACCCGTCTCTGTAACTCCCCCACCGGCTCCTACACCACTCCCCGTCTCTGTAACTCTCCCACCGGCTCCTAGACCCCTCCCCGTCTCTGTAACTCTCCCACCGGCTCCTCGACCCCTCCCCGTCTCTGTAACTCCTCCACCGGCTCCTACACCCCTTCCCATCTGTGTAACTCCCCACCGGCTGTTACACCCCTCCCCATCTCTGTAACTCTCCCACCGGCTCCTAGACCCCTCCCCGTCTCTGTAACTCCCCCACCGGCTCCTACACCCCTCCCCATCTCTGTAACTCCCCCACCAGCTGTTACACCCCTCCCCGTCTCTGTAACTCTCCCACCGGCTCCTACACTCCTCCCCATCTCTGTAACTCCCCCACCGGCTGTTA
Source organism: Hypanus sabinus (assembly GCF_030144855.1). Taxonomy (NCBI): domain Eukaryota; kingdom Metazoa; phylum Chordata; class Chondrichthyes; order Myliobatiformes; family Dasyatidae; genus Hypanus; species Hypanus sabinus. The sequence goes on from NW_026779761.1 coordinate 71,631, forward strand.
CACCCCTCCCCGTCTCTGTAACTCTCCCTCCGGCTCCTAGACCCCCCCCCGTCTCTGTTACTCCCCCACCGTCTCCTACACCACTCCCCGTCTCTGTAACTCCCCCACCGGCTCCTAGACCCCTCCCCGTCTCTGTAACTCCACCACCGGCTCATACACCCCTCCCCGTCTCTGTAACTCTCCCACCGGCTCCTAGACCGCTCCCCGTCTCTGTAACTATCCCACCCGGCTCCTAGACCCCTACCTGTCTGTAACTCTCCACCGGCTCCTAGACCCCTCCCCGTCTCTGTATCTCTCCCGCCGGCTCCTAAACCCCCTCCCCGTCTCTGTAACTCCCCCACCGGCTCCTAAACCCCTCCACTTCTCTGTAACTCCCCCACCAGCTCCTAGACCCCTACCCGTCTCTGTAACTCTCCCACCGGCTCCTAGACCCCTCCCCGTCGTCTCTGTAACTCCCCCACCGGCTCCTAAACCCCTACCCGTCTCTGTAACTCCCCTCCCGGCTCCTAAACCCCTACCCGACTCTGTAACTACCCCACCGGCTCCTACACCCCTCCCCGTCTCTGTAACTCTGTAACTCCCCACCGGCTCCTAGACCCCTCCCCGTCTCTGTAACTCCCCCACCGGCTCCTACACCCCTCCCGTCTCTGTAACTCCCCCACCGGCTCCTAGGACCCCTACCCGTCTCTGTAACTCCCCCACCGGCTCCTACACCACTCCCCGTCTCTGTAACTCTCCCACCGGCTCCTAGACCCCTCCCCGTCTCTGTAACTCTCCCACCGGCTCCTCGACCCTCCCCGTCTCTGTAACTCCTCCACCGGCTCCTACACCCCTTCCCATCTGTGTAACTCCCCCACCGGCTGTTACACCCCTCCCCATCTCTGTAACTCTCCCACCGGCTCCTAGACCCCTCCCCGTCTCTGTAACTCCCCCACCGGCTCTACACCCCTCCCCATCTCTGTGAGACTCCCCCACCAGCTGTTACACCCCTCCCCGTCTCTGTAACTCTCCCACCGGCTCCTACACTCCTCCCCATCTCTGTAACTCCCCCACCGGCTGTTACACCCCTCCCCGTCTCTGTAACTCTCCCTCCGGCTCCTAGACCCCCCCCCGTCTCTGTTACTCCCCCACCGTCTCCTACACCACTCCCCGTCTCTGTAACTCCCCCCACCGGCTCCTAGACCCCTCCCCGTCTCTGTAACTCCACCACCGGCTCATACACCCCTCCCCGTCTCTGTAACTCTCCCACCGGCTCCTAGACCGCTCCCCGTCTCTGTAACTATCCCACCGGCTCCTAGACCCCTACCTGTCTGTAACTCTCCCACCGGCTCCTAGACCCTCCCCGTCTCTGTATCTCTCCCGCCGGCTCCTAAAACCCCTCCCCGTCTCTGTAACTCCCCCACCGGCTCCTACACCCCTCCCCATTTCTGTAACTCCCCCACCGGCTGTTACACACCCTCCCCGTCTCTGTAACTCCCCACCGGCTGTTACACACCTCCCCGTCTCTGTAACTCTCCCACCGGCTCCTACACCCCTCCCCATCTCTGTAACTCGCCCACCGGCTGTTACACACCTCCCCCATCTCTGTAACTCTCCCACCGGCTCCTACACCCTCCCCGTCTCTGTAACTCTCCCACCGGCTCCTCGACTCCTCCCCGTCTCTGTAACTCCTCCACCGGCTCCTACATCCCTCCCCATCTCTGTAACTCCGCCACCGGCTGTTACACCCCTCCCCGTCTCTGTAACTCTCCCACCGGCTCCTAGACCCCTCCCCGTCTCTGTAACTCCCCGACCGGCTGTTACACCCCTACCCGTCTCTGTAACTCCCCCACCGGCTCCTAGACCCCTCCCCGTCTCTGTAACTCCCCCACCGGCTCCTACACCCCTCCCCGTCTCTGTAACTCCCCCACCGGCTCCTACTCCCCTCCCCGTCTCTGTAACTCCCCCACCGGCTCCTAAACCCCTCCCGTCTCTGTAACTCCCCCACCGTCTCCTAGACCCCGCCCCGTCTCTGTAACTCCCCCAACGGCTCCTAGAAACCTCCCCGTCTCTGTAACTCCCCCACCGGCTCCTAAACCCCTACCCGTCTCTGTAACTCCCCACCCGGCTCCTAAACCCCTCCACTTCTCTGTAACTCCCCACCAGCTCCTAGACCCCTACCCGTCTCTGTAACTCTCCCACCGGCTCCTAGACCCCTCCCCGTCTCTGTAACTCCCCCACCGGCTCCTAAACCCCTACCCGTCTCTGTAACTCCCCCTCCGGCCCTAAACCCCTACCCGACTCTGTAACTACCCCACCGGCTCCTACACCCCTCCCCGGTCTCTGTAACTCTGTAACTCCCCCACCGGCTCCTAGACCCCTCCCCGTCTCTGTAACTCCCCCACCGGCTCCTCACACCCCTCCCCGTCTCTGTAACTCCCCACCGGCTCCTAGACCCCTACCCGTCTCTGTAACTCCCCACCGGCTCCTACACCACTCCCCGTCTCTGTAACTCTCCCACCGGCTCCTAGACCCCTCCCCGTCTCTGTAACTCTCCCACCGGCTCCTCGACCCCTCCCCGTCTCTGTAACTCCTCCACCGGCTCCTACACCCCCTTCCCATCTGTGTAACTCCCCCACCGGCTGTTACACCCCTCCCCATCTCTGTAACTCTCCCACCGGCTCCTAGACCCCTCCCCGTCTCTGTAACTCCCCCACCGGCTCCTACAACCCCTCCCCATCTCTGTAACTCCCCACCAGCTGTTAC